>NC_079971.1:10133577-10433577 GCF_029852145.1 Microplitis mediator
TATCTGCATTGGCTAGAATACCAACTTGTTCAGCAAAAGTTGAGCTTCTGGCATCGAGGATGCAAAAGGCTGTAATTCTTGGATCCCTCCGTCTACTTAGGCAACGAAACTTGGCCTGCTGCGCATGCTAATCATCTTGTTGATGATGCATCGCAGCAGTAACGATTTGGCGCTCAGCTGAGGCCCTCGGTAGAGTCGGACTACCGGGGATAACCCCCTGAGCATTTACTTAAAAAAAGAAATAATAATAATAATAATAATAATAATAATAATAATAATAATAATAATAATATGAACAATCTTCAAACTCACTTCAACTCTCTCTTAACATGAATTAGTAAAAATTTCATTAATTACGTAAGTGAAGCTATATTCTCTTCATAATCAGTGTATTTAAATAACAAATTAGTGAATTCTCACTAATAAATTTAGTACTATAATTTTCACTAGCAAATTAGTGATTTTCACTATTAAACTAGCGATATTTTCATAATTTCCAAAAGCGATATTGTTATTTACTTCTTAATTTGTGAATTTCACAATTTCACTAGTAACTTTAACTAGCAAATAATCAAATATTTTACTAGATATAAATATAATTAATAATTACGGTGCTATTTTTTAAAATTTTAATAAAAAACTTTCAAAATAAAAAAAAATAAAAGTACAGAACAATAATATATATATATGAAGAGTACGTCAGTCATAACATCACGGATTATTTATTTCTTCATCCGTTATTGATTGGTATCATATCGAACATACTTATTACACTCACGCAATCACAAGCGTAGGTCAGTGCAGTGGATAGCATCAAAGACTTTGAATCGGAAGGATGCAGGTTCGAGCCCAGCAGTCACCGGGATATTTTCTCAATCAAAATCATGTATACTTCCTCTAAGTAATGATTCTAATACATTGATTACATTTCGGATCTAATTACAAGTGTCTTACATTTTTTTTTCGCAATATAATATTTTTTTTCACCGATGAAATTAATGGATTCCCATATTCACATTTCAATTTAGTGGATTCTTATATTCACTCATCAAATCAGTGAATTCTAATATTCACATATTCATTTAGTGAATAGTCACTAATTCTGCGCGGTACGATTGTCACATTGACGAAAAGTGAATATTCACTTAGAATTAGTGAAAAATCACTAATTCATGTTTAGAGAGCTTGTTTATCACCATGATCATTATTGTCACCACTATTATCGCTATTATTATTAATATTATCATTTTTAGTATAATTCAATTGACATTTACCATTAACTTCAAAGTTTGGTACTCTAATTAAGAAAAATTATTTGAAATGATTCAAAACAATTTGAAATAATTGAAAACAATTTTAATCGACTAATATATAGATATACACTTAGCATGGATTAAATCACTTTTCTTATTCAGGGTAATGATTGGGGCTCAATAATCTGAGGTTCCGACAGATAAGAATTGTTTATTGAATTATTTGAGAATTTTCTAAACGTCCATTTTTTTGGCTCGTAGATAATTATTTAAATGTTTTTCTGAAGGACATTTTTTATCATACACTTTTTGCACGTATATCTATTTTGTAGGTTAGACTAAACTAAACATAAAATATATGAATACCAAACGTCAGCTGATAAATTTAGGTTATGATCAAATGTTAACAAAAAGATATCTTTCTGACCGCATTAGGACATCTATAGAATTTATCATAAAGTTATCTTTTAGATCTCGATAAACCGATATCTGTAAAGAGTTGTCAAAAAGATAACACATCTCTGGCCTCTAAAAGATATCTTTTTTAGATAACATAATGATGCCTTTCTGACATGGATGCCGAACGGATAGCGGAAAGTGTTAGGGCTGGTCTGCAGGGTCAGGCGGTTTTCAGATTTTTTTTTTTTAATTTTAAATTTTCTTAGCGGGAAGTTGGAAATTTCGTTCAAATCAAACTGAAAATTATACCCTTCTTTTTTTTTTTAAGAACTTTTGATTTTCTTCATAGAACGTTAAAATAAGTCATGCATTATAAAAAGCAGTAGAAAGTTAATTCGTTTGTTTTGAATTTTTCTCTTTTATAAATGATACACTTCTTCCATAAATATTTTTAATAAGTCAAAAAAAAAATATTGTTAATAATTGCTAAGTGACTATGTAATTTCAAGAAAATTGAAAAATCATACACACAGATAATATGGGTATTCGTAAGATTCACCCAAATTGATGGACCAAAAATGTACCATCAAAATTACAATCCATATAATGAACATTACAAATTCATATTGAAAGACCTGACTCAACGAAAACTCTGCTAATTGTACTCGAACCACGAAAGAACTGACTTATAGTAGAGTAACATTTTAAAAATTCAGTTAAACAGTGGAAACGATTTTTTCTTAAGTATTTTAATATAGAATCCACTAACCTGTCTAAAGTAAGTTCTTCCAGCTGATTCAAGTCACATGCGATGTATTCTAGTGCTGCGTCAGTTATTCTTGAGCACCAACTTAGATCTAGGCAACGAAGGCGTGGTAAGTTTTCAGCAATAAGTTCAATACCATCATCAGTAACTTTACTGCAACCTGACAGTGATAATACCGTGAGATTTGGTAAGGAATGAACTGAAATCATCAACATTGTTTCGGAGTCAGTGCATCTTATGGTGTAAATTTCTTACATTGAATTTAAAGCTAGTAATTGGCTGCTTTCTTGCGATATTCATCAAATATTTGCGAAATAATAATGTCATAAATATTTAACAAGAATTAAATAAATTATCTTGCTTTTAAGATGTCTAATTGACATAAAATAAAATTTGAACTATCAATTAAAGACTTCTAAATGCTTTTTCACGTAATTATGGTTATAGTAAAAACTAAGTACAAAATAATTAAACGCTATTAATTCACTATTCGCGTTAATTCACTAGATTATTCTCACAATAATCTGGAATCATGCATTAAAAAAACCTACCATAATCTGTTCATTGTTTGAAGGGCGTATTTCAAAATAAAGAGTTTGAGGGTGAATATGTTGCAAGAAAAGTTTGCTGCTATTAACTTTTATCCATAAAATTATCATTAAATTTTATATATTAATTTCATTTACGTCTTAATTGAATTTAACAAGCGCCACATTGAAATATACTGTATTATTCACTATTAATAATTAGCTGTGACCTCTTAGGTGCTACAAAATAGCTGCTGCCAGTTGTGAACAGGTGAGGTCAAATTTATGGTGTCCGCTCAAAATATCACAAAAAAAAATTTTCTACACGGGAAAAATTAATTTCGTCCTGATAACAAAAGATGGGATAACGAAAGATTTTGTTATAATGACAAACATGATTAGCTTACGTTAACAAATCAATTTGTTATAGTAACAAATGAATTTGTGTCGTAATTAAGAAGTCGATTTGTTATGAGAACACATGATGTTTATTGTGATAATATCATCGTATTTTAAAGCCGACATTTGCTAACGTAAGTAATCTTAGCTTATGATTACAAAAATTTTTGTTAATGCTACAAATTCATTCTGTTACTTTAACAAATCAGTTTTTTTATTGGAACACAACAGTTTTGTTACAGTTACAAACCATTGCTTGGCCCAACGACGAATTTGCTAGCATTACAAAAACATTGTAATCCCAACGAGTGCTTCATTCTCCGTATATTAAGACAAAATTTTGCTACCGTAAGTTATCTTATCTTGTGGTCACAAAAAAATTTTTTTCCGTGTATACAAATATAACCATGCTAAAATACCATAAAACTAAAATATTCAATGACAAAAATAACCGGATACAAAAATTACTAAATACAAAAATAACCATAAAAATAAAAACTATAAACTAAAATATCTAGTTAACAATATCTGCATACATTAATATTCAATCGATATGTTATAAATTTATAAAGTATTACGGTCGCCTTTTTTAGTAACGTACCGGCAGGTAATAAGGCCTAGCTATGGGAGATTTTGAACAGAATCGAAAATATTCCATTCAATTATCGAAATGTATCATAAATCTTCATTTCAATACATTAGCCATAAAATATAATGAAGTAATGGTAATTTATACTGAAAACAAACAAAAAATTAAACTATTCCAAAAACTATACGAATAAGCCTTATTTTACTACGGTAGGGGATTAAGGCCTACGGGTTAAACAAACTGAAATAGTTTAATTATACTTAATAAAATTGGTATTTGAGATGAATCACAACTAAAATTCAGTAACAATACTTTTTTAAAGACAGAATACTAGATTGTTCTATTCATCAGCACAAACTATTTGTATCCTTTTTAAAAGTGAGAAGACTAGATTGTTTTTTATAATTTCTTCCGAGCTACGGCATCATATGACGGATGATAAAATATAGAAGGCAGGGAACGTGGTATCGGGACGCTCTAAGCTTGTCGTAACATCTCTATGCAAGACCCTTCTACTAGAGTAGCCTTTAGCGAAGGTGGTTATTTAAAATATCATTTCTGTCATTTAGGCCTTATTACCCGCGGGTACCTTATATTAATTAATTAACATATTGATATGAAATGGGGGCAATAAGTTTTTATTATCAGATTAATATTGTATCTGGTTATTTTTGTACTTAGATATTAATTACAAGGATATTATTGTGTCTGGTTATTTTTGTATGAAGTTATTTTTGTAAATAGTCATTTTTGTATCAGGTTATTTTTGACTAGTTTTTATCGTGATGGTTATCAAAAACAGGGTATTTAGGACTGTAACAAAATTTATTTGTTTACCTCACTTGTTAATTGAAAAAATTGATTGTCGCAAAACTCCGAGCACGTAATTAAAAAAAAAAATGATGTGACAGAGTCGAAGCCCAGCTCCTTCTTACGGGAGGTGTTTTCTCACCTTCTCTGGTATACACGTGCTGCAGAGCCCCAACTTCTTCCACGCACAACACCCTTTGTCAAAAAATGTAATTAAATGACTGAGGATGGACGTTAACCGGAGGAGAGTCTAAATAATTTGTCACATGGACGCGTGGTGCATCACCTCAACAAGTCGATACCTTTGTGTGCCTAACGTCGTTTACATCTTCGGAAATAAAGAGACTCTGGACTCAGCACATGAAAAAAAATCTGAGAAACGGTTGATCCTGCCGGCTGAAATTTTCTGCTATTTTCGAGCTCCTTGAGTTTGAAAACACTGCTGTCTATACATTGAGACAATGTACTTGTTTCAATACTCCTCAGCCCTGTGTTAAATTTTCTCCCATCTCGTTACTGGCCCAAAATGCAACTTGTCATGTGTCATGGTCACGTGACATAGAATCTTAAAGACGCATGACGGTAAGGTGGGTGGGAAGTTAGACAAAGATCACGACCTAAGACCCCGCGGCGTCGATAAGACACTTCGATCTTGGATCTCTAACTGCACTGACGTGCAATTTAGTCCTTATTCATTTAGTACCAGCGACTACTTGCTACAGCATTCTATTATACTCATATTTTATACTACTTTCTTAAAATTGAGTCTATGCATTTATACCTAAGAAATCGATTAAATAAAATATATTAGGCCTTGCACCTTTTTGAAATCAATAAATAAATATTGTGTCTCAAGACTTTGATGAACAATATAATGAATACTGTGCCACGCAGTCAAATAATCAAATTGGAACCGTTGCCGCCAAGAAACAACCTAATTATTGTGAGGACATTGCTGCGTACTATTGTAAGTATTCCTTATTAATATAATCGACAATAGAACCGTTCATTTTAATTTTCTATGATGCCTGTATTTTGCTGTAGTCTTTATTTTACATAATGTTACATCACTTGATGACATTTTAAAATAATTAGCCGTAAAGGAAGTTGATAAGAGTTTCACCTATTGTTTGTTTAATTGAGTGCAGGTTTTTCTCTTGCAAGAATTCATCTGCGTTGTCCAGATAAAATAAAAGTTTATTAGAGGCCAGTCTAAGCCAGGGTTTCACCCACGAATCCTGGTAGCTGCTGGTTAAATTTCAAAAATAAAAAAGGCCATTCGGCAGCCGAAATGGAAGGTAGATTTTCCAATTAATCTATATAAAAAATTTCATACATACTTATCTTGTGATACATGATAGTGTATAGTCATGATATGAAATTAGGCTCGTTTTCTAAGAGTGAGAGTAAAAAAAGACAACGACTTTTTTCGATAGAAAACTTCAGATAGTTGATTTGACAAAACATTATACAGGTAATGTACCAAACTAAGATTCACGTGAACAAAGTATAAAAATTTGATTGGTATGAGATCATAATTATAATCACTTTTACGATGGCAAGATCAGTTATAATTATAGGACGTACAGTTACGATTGAAACATCATAAATAACAAAAAAAAATACTTTTAAATTATAAAATAGCTGTGAAATTTACAGGTTATTTTGTTCACAATAAAATACAACTCACAAAATTGTATTATAATGAGAAATTCATGAGTTATGTGGAATAAACACTATATTGTCAACATTTTTTGATTCCATTAGAATTTTTAAGGCTATCGAATTATTAGATGAAATGGTCAAAACATAAAATTTAAGGTCAAAAATTAAAGCTTACTAAACAAGTTTTAAGATACTTTCTACTGAAATTGTCTATCAGTTTTAGTTTTAAGTTATATAAGCTTTAGCAGTGATTAAAAACTGATTTTTACCAAATATCATGAATATTTCAAACGGCCATAATTTCAAAACTATTTGAACTATCCAGCCCGTCCTTAAACTTGATCACGGTAATCACCTATAGAATAAGTATAAAAATTTTTATTAAGATCCCATAAGATTTGTGAGCGCTATCGTAATGACAAGACCAGTGATAATTATAGGGATTAGAGGTGCATTCGATACATCATAAATAATAAAAGAAATACTTTTAAAAGATAAAATAGCAGTGAAATTCACAGGGTATTTTGTGTACAAGAAAATACAACTGATGAAACTGGGTTATAATGGGACAAGCAGAAGTTATGTGGAATGAAAACCATATTTTCAACATTTTTTGATTCTATTAAAATTTTTAAGGCTATCAAATTATTAGAAGAAATGGTTAAAACATCAAGTTTAAGGTCTTTAATTAAAGCTTATTAGACAAGGTTTTGAACACTCTTTACGGAAATTATCTATGAGTTTTAGTTTCAAAGTTATATGAACTTGAAAGTGGATAAATTTTTTTTTTTTTTTAAATCGTGGAAATTTGAAACAGCCATATCTTGTAAACTAATCGAACGATTTAGCCCATCTTTAAACGTAACCGTCGTAATCGCCCATAGAGTAAGTGTGAAAAATTTCATTAAGATCGAATAAGAATTCTAGGCGCAATCGTATTCTCAAGACTTGGTTCTATTACATATATATATATATATATATATATATATATATATATATATATATATATATATATTAGGGTGCTTCGTTTCCGGCGAAAGTATTTTTTTCGTTGCTCATCAAGCAAAATATTGTTTTTTATGCTGAAACAAAAATTCCTGCCAAGTTTGAGTTCTTAATTCGAATCCTAAGTACATTCCATTTGATTTCAAAGATTTCCCATTTAAAATACATGTAAATTAAATTACTTTTATTTTAACTTTCTAATACTCAGCTGCGTTTTATGATATCGACGCGGTTTTGGTTGCAAATTGTAGGGCATTTGGTGTTCTTCAAAATTGCCCATAGTTACTTAGCTGTAATTCCAGCTGTTTTACTTGTGTCCGTTGCGGAAGTTATTTTTCCTATGAAATTGACCTTTATTGGCTTGCAGAACGTAAACCAATGAAAGTACACTAAAAATGCTAATGAAAATTTTATAGGAAATTTTATTTCCTTTAAAAAAGGTCTTATGAGTCAAGTCGCTAAAGTCCATAGTTTCCGAGCTATAGTAATTTTAATAGTTTGAAAAATAAAATATCAATTGTTATGGTTTTTTTTTAAATTTTATTTTTCAAATTATTAAAATTTTTTAGTGTGGTTTCATTGGTTTACGTTCTGCAAGCCAATAAAGGTCAATTTCATAGGAAAAACAACTTCCGCAACGGAAACTAGTAAAACAGCTGGAATTACAGCTAAGTATCTATGGGCACTTTTGAAGAACACCAAATGCCCTACAATTTATGACCAAAACCGCATCGATATCATAAAATGTAGCTGAGTATTAGAAAGTTAAAATAAAAGTAATTTAATTTACATGTATTTTAAATGGGAAATCTTTGAAATCAAATGGAATGTACTTAGGATTGGAATTAAGAGCTCAAACTTGGCAGGAATTTTTGTTTCAGCATACAAAACAATATTTTGCTTGATGAGCAACGAAAAAAATTCTTTCGCCGGAAACGAAGCACCCTAATATATATATATATATATATATATATATATATATATATTAGAGTGTCTCAAAAAATCGACTTTTTTTTTTTTTTTTGAAGAACATTGAAAAATCGACAGAGCATCTCTAGACAAAGACCCTGTTAAAATATGAGACCTTAATATTAATATTTAAAGGTGGCGATTCACGATTTTCTATTTTCCATTTAAATAACATGGGAAAAAAAAAATTTTAATTTTGGAATTTTATACCTCGGCGATGGCTTATTAAAGAGATAAGTTCAGGATATATTTTTGTAGGGAATCGAACGCTCTACAAAAAAAGTCTCTTATCATTTTTTGATAAATTTATCTGTTCAAAACTTATTGGAGCTCGAAGTCAAGTTAGAGTAAATTTCGAGATCTTTTTACTTTTCCGGCGAAACTATCCGACTTATCATAAAATGTCATGAGATCTTTTTTGTAGACAATTTTCCTACAAATTATCATTGATAAATTTTTTTTTTAAATTCTGCATTTTTTTTCTAGTTATTTCCATTTTAATGCCAAGCTTCTAAAAAAGTAGTGTTCTGATCGATTTTAAGAGTTTGGCATTAAAATGGAAACAACTAGAAAACAATGCAGAATTTGAAAAAAATTTTACCAATGATAATTTGTAGGAAATGAAATTGTCTACAAAAAAGATCTCATGACATTTTATGATAAGTCCGATAGTTTCGCCGGAAAAGTAAAAAGATCTCGAAATTTACTCTAACTTGACTTCGAGCTCCAATAAGTTTTGAACAGATGGATTTATCAAAAAATGATAAGAGACTTTTTTTGTAGAGCGTTCAATTCCCTACGAAAATATATCCTGAACTTATCTGTTCCAAATTAATTAATGTAACGTGGACCTAAGTCCGCTTCCGCCAACCGGAAGCCGAGGCCTCGCCCTTTTGGGCATACTCGCGTTGCGTAATCCCATCTCTTCTACCCGGACGACACTATCAATCGAAACCAAGAGTGGACATTTACCGGGGGTATAATCAAAAATCCCCATTGCGTGTGGTATCTAACCACAGCCACCACGAGTTCTACCTCACTCGGCCCCCCATCCCTTCCATCCCAAGAAATAAAGAGACTCTGACCGAAATGGGGCTTGGAACGGGGCCCCCATGGTACCAATTCCCTGTATTGGTCTACAGGCTGCAGATAAGTGGTGAGTTGCAGCATAACTCATTACCCTAAAAGGGTTTCTTCCACATTATCCCACTTGGATCGTAGGACGGCAACTAATAAAGATTGCCCTCTACCGTCATCCCCAAGTGATTATCATTTGCTAACTATAGCTTGTGATAGTATTCTGTACGGGCTTGTATACCTTAGAAGTTTAAGACAGTCAAAAGGGTAGGTCTCTCCCGCGCACTTATCTGTTCCATAAGCCATCGCCGAGGTATAAAATTCCAAAATTAAAATTTTTTTTTCCCATGTTATTTAAATGGAAAATAGAAAATCGTGAATCGCCACCTTTAAATATTAATATTAAGGTCTCATATTCTAACAGGGTCTTTGTTTAGAGATACTCTGTCGATTTTTCAATGTTCTTCAAGAAAAAAAAAAAAGTCGATTTTTTGAGACACTCTCATATATATATATATATATATATATATATATATATATATATATATATATATATATATATATATTAGGGTGAGCCAAAAAAACCAATCTCTCGCATTTATGTCTTAAAAAAGACCTATATATCGAGAAAAAAATTCTCTCATTGTGAAAAATTTTTAGCTCAATTTTAAAAGGTGTCGGTAGCCATTTGAAATTTCCCGTTTAAATAACATGCAAAAAAAATTTTTTTTTGTTTAAAAATATTATAACTTTTGAACCGTGTGAGATAAAAATTCGGCTCTAGAATATTCTTGTATGGCATTAAATTTCTTTAAAAAAAGTCTTGAAAGTCGAATTTGTAAACTTGATATTTCGTTTACTAACAGGCCATTAAAGTCTAGAGAAAACAGAATCATACACTTTTAAGACTTTATTTGGATTTTCCAACTACTTTTCTTTTATTGTCATCGATAACAAAATATTATTTGTTACAACGTGGATGTTGTTGGTGATTTCATTGCCGTACATGTAGAGCAAATTTTCTCGTAGCGTTGATATTTTTAATAATAGAGCCTTAAATTTGAATGATTCTGTTTACTCTAGACTTTCATGGCCTGTTAGTATACGAAATATCAAGTTTACAAATTCGACTTCCAAGACTTTTTTTAAAAAAATTTAATGCCATACAAGAATATTCTAGAGCCGAATTTTTATCTCACACGATTCAAAAGTTATAATATTTTTAAACAAAAAAAAATTTTTGGCATGTTATTTAAATGGGAAATTTCAAATGGCTACCGACACCTTTTAAAGTTGAGCTGAAAATTTTTCACATTGAGAGAATTTTTCATATATATATATATATATATATATATATATATATATATATATATATATATATATATATATATATATATATATATATAAATTTTTCAAGGAATGGTATTTTTAAACTCTACTCAACTAATTATGATAGGTTGTGACAAAATTCCTTGAAAAATCGACCATGAGGACAAATACAATACCTAGATTTAAAAAAAAATCTACCTAATAATGAATGGTTTTCGATAAGCGGGTACCGTACCATTCCAAACATATGTGGACCTCTTTCCGAAATAACACCCACCTAAAATCTGTGAAAAAAGGATACAGTACGATTTCAAGCATATCTGTTGATCTATTTTTAATATCACACACTCAAATTTTATGTGCAAATATATCAAGCATTTCGGATAAAAAGGTACTATCCGCATGAAAAGTATTTATACTATAAGATATTTTGGGGATATTTCATCTATCGAGTATTTAGTCCAGGAATATTTTGTGTATCGGATAAAATTTATTCGAATATTTTATCGCGGATATTTTGTCGTGGATATTTTGCCTTCGGATAATAAGTGACAGTTCCGTTCAGGTTATTTTATAACAAAGATTTTTTTTTCAGGTTATTTGGTTACGAGGTTGTTTTGATCGAGGTTATTTTGTCGAGGTTGTTTTGTCCGGGGGCAATTTGTTACGGAACCGATATCTCGTCTACTCCCGACGAATTAACATCGTGTGACATCGACCACAAACGGTATAGGGTACCCAGGTTGCATTCCAGTTGGTAGTTTGAATACCAAAGCAATCTTCATAAACCTTTTTCAATTTGTTTGAAAAAGTTCTACGGTACTTTGCCACTTCACACTCTTGTTACATATGTGAGAGACACTTCTTGTAATATTATACCTTTCAGAAGCCCAGTCACCTACTAATGAAGAGCTGCAGTCACTGGATGACGACGCCTGCGAGCCTGCTTTATCACTCTGACCAGACGCTGATATTGGGATTCCTAGTCCCATAAAACACATTGCATGTGCCTGCCGTGACGGCACTCACGCCGTTAACCCAGGGATTCTGCCAGATGATTCTGTTGCCCACCGTCACCACATAGAGGTGTCCGAGTTACAGGCACAAGCTTCTTACCTTCAATTTTGTGCTATTTTTCACAATTTTCAGGGTTTTTTTTTGCAATTTACTTAGATTTTAAATGGCTGATGGTTAAATAAACTTCAGATTTAGATTCAGAAGACCGAAATACATAAGAATCATACTTGGTCTATAGTTCCATAAATTTTTTTCTTACCAAAACTGTTGATTTTTTGCGATTTTTATGGTTTTTTGCAATTTACTAAAAATCTTAAAGGTGTATGGGCAAAACTGACTCCAGATTCGGATTCAGCACGTCAAAATACATAAAGATAGGTAGGTCCGGACAAAAGTACAGTCCACTATTTTTCGTGGGCCGGTGTTATTATTTTGCAATGGTTGACATTAATATCCTAGCATGAACCGTTAGAACATCTGCAAATATTCTTATTTTTCTGCATCATTCTATCCTGTATCATCCGGTGTAAAAAAATCTGGGCAACAGTTGACCATGCGGGCCAGCCCCAAAACTTCTCACTATTTTCGAGCTCGTGGAGCAATCATCCGGGAGTAATAACATAAAATGTTTTCTTTAGAACTTTTCGTCACCGATACCTTTTGAACTAATCAACCAACTTCGACGTTGAATGTTCCAATCAATGCGTTTTATTGTGTTGAAGAGCTGACTAAATGTAGAAATCGATCAAGCAGGTCACTTCAAGAATAGTTTAGAAAAACCCTTATTCACCAATTCTTTCTCCAACGATATCTCTCGAGCGGAATAACTGATTAAGATGACTAACGTCGCTAATCAACGCGTTTTATTTAGTTCTAGAGCTGATTAGATATCGGAATCGATCGATCAAGCTGTTTCTAAAAAATTTTGTAAAAAAAAAACAATTTTTTTTTAGTTTATTTTATATCTTATAGTTTATTCAATTGATCAATCTGAAATATTTAAAAAAGTTTACTAACAAACTATATCAACTGCCACAGGAACTATCTCAATCAGTTTGCTCCTCAGAAAGATATGGAGAGCTTACATCTATACACACACACACACACACACACACACACACACACGTACATATATAATAGAGTGGTCCAAAAAAAACATTTTTTTTTTTTTTCAAGTGCTTTTGTCTCCAAAGCTTTTCTTAAGTATAAAAATAATTCCCTCCAAAGCACAGCTTGATATCTCAATTCTTTAAGAAGCTCAATAAATATTTCTGCCCTCCGTTCGGAAAGTGGCAACTTTCGGGCCGCTGCCCTGAACGAAGTTGCAACTTTCCGGCTTCGTCCAGCAGAAAAATAGTATACACACCTTAGCCAGTAAAAAAGAAAGCCTCAAACCACATGTTTGTCAGCCTCGGCCAACAATTATATGTGCTCTGAGACTTTTCTTATTTTACTGGCCTAGGTATGTAATATACTATATAATTTCCCATTAAAATAACACGTAAAAAAAATTTTTTTACGTTTTCATCCGGTGAAACTACGAAAAAATTTTCTTTGAATTTTCCGTCAATTATTCTTGTTGGAAATTTAATTCTCTACAAAAAAGTATTGAAATAGTTTTTCCGTAATCCTAACGGTTAAAAAGTTATTGAGCTTTAAGTACTCGTTACTAAGTAAATTTGAAGGAAGATAGTTTTAGAGCAACTCTTTAATGGAATTGACATCATTACTAAATAATTTATTTAGTCTGGGTTCGATTCTCAGTTTGGGCTATCTATATTTTTCTCAATTCATCTATAAATTGTCTTATTGAGAAGGTTAATTGTAAGTTGAGGTTTCACTATATTTAAAAATTGGTTTTTTCATATTTTCTCAATCAGACAATTTGTAGATAAATTAAAAAAAAATAGAGATAGCCCGAACTGGGAATCAAACCCAGACCACGTCGATATCACGTCGAGTGCTTTACCAGCAGACCAGATGAATCAAGAGCTAGTACTTGCGGATGGATACTGAATTTAATTTTCTTCATATCTGATTAAATTTTCTTTTTTTGCGAATATTTAAAGCTGAATAACTTCTTACCCGTTTTTTTATACCTTGGAGAAGTTTTTGGAATGATAGCCAAGAGACTTTTTGTTTTTGGACCACTCTAATGTATATGTATATATATATATATATATTAGGATGCTTCGTTTGAGATGACTATTTTTTTTTTCCAAGTCCCATGTCAAAATATCATTGTACACATTGAAAAAAAAATTCTCACCAAAGATGAGCTCTTAATTTTAAGTACTCGCTAAATGAATTTGAAATTTTCCCATTTGATTAACACGTAAATTTTAATTTTATTTTTTCAATTATCTATAGCTTTACGGCATTTCAAGATATTTGATCGACCATAGGTGGAAATCATAGAGGAATCGTTTCTCTTTGAAAGTGCTTGTAGCTAATTTATGTTTTCTAACTTACCTCACCGGTAAAAAATCTTAAAGCCAATTTTTTCTCAAATTTCATGGTTTCTTTTATTTTACTCACAAACCATTAACTTTACGACAAAATTGTACAAGACTTTTTTTGTAGAGAATTAGATTTCCTACAAAAAATGTCATGTAAGCCATTACCGTAGAGCTAGTCGTTTTCGAGATAAATCCAATTAAACATCTCAAAATTTAAAAAATCACTGTTTCATCCAAGATTTTACTTTTTGGTAAAATCATTGCTGAAAACACAAATAATGTATAAGAACAAAATATAAAAATACATATTACACATTCATATGTAAATATAACAAGTATGAAACAATTATCTTTGTACTGAGAGAGAAAGTAATTAAAAAAGCTTCCGATGGTCAAACAGAGGCGATTGGATTAAGTGAAGAAAAAACGGAGGAAATGTAGTAGGAGACAGTTTTGTTTTACATGACATATTTTTGATGATATATTAACCAGGATATGTTGTATATTTCTTCGGCCATAATTTTATCAATAAGTACTAAAATCTTGGATAAAACAGCGATTTTTCAAACTTTGATATGTTTAATTGGATTTATCTCGAAAACTACTAGCTCTACGATCATGGCTTACATAACTTTTTTTGTAGGAAATCAAATTCCCTACAAAAAAAGTTCTGTACAATTTTATCGTAAAGTTGATGGTTTGTGAGTGAAATAAAAGAAACCATGAAATTTGAGAAAAAATTGGCTTTAAGATTTTTTACCGGTGAGGTCGGTTAGAAAACATAAATGTAACAGGGTAAAATAGATTCCCATGACTATTTATCAATATCTAAAATTGGATTTGTCCACGGTCGATAACGGGTCCTAATTATAACCCAGTTTATTGAATTGAGTGATTCGACATGTCACCGGGTGTCGCTAATCAGTGAGACCCGAACATCCGTCCTTCTCTTTGACTAATTAATTTAGTAGGGATGAGTTATCCAGGGGTAAATCAAAGAGACCCGAATCGAAGAGTTATAAGGGAGTGAAGTGCCAAAAATCGAGAGAGTGAGTCGGACGACCGAAGACGATGGACGCCTAGGTGAAGACAAGAGTTAGTGAACGACTAAAGTGATCAGACACATTTTAAAACAAGGTAATTATCCAAGTCTACGTCCGCTTCACGTGGAACGAGGCGATACATTTTATAATTTAACATCTTTATTACCAGGCTCTCCAGAGGCCATTCGCTTAAGTAATTATATAACATTCTAATGCGTACTGATCATTGAGAGATTTCAATCAATCGTAACTTAATAATCATATCCATTGGCGGAAAGAGGCAATAAATTAAGGAGCGAGAAGTTATTGAGGCAACGGAAAAACCTTAAAAATTTGGAGACATCAACATCAGTTACTGAACCGCATCCGACGGCAGAACAACCGCTGAATCCATCAAGTGTTGCTAAAATTATATTTTGGAGGTAAATTATAATTAATTAAGGCCTCTGATTAATTTTATTAATCTGGCTAATTAATTATAATATATTACTTAATATCTTTCCGTTGATCTCGCGTAAAGAAACGGATAGTTCAGGCTCTCCAGCCGTTCAATCTCGTGTTCTCAAAAGTTCTATCGCATCTCGCTTTACCGCCATTAAGTGTTCGAAACTCTGTAATATTTATTCAAGGCTCTACAGCCGGAATAGAATAAAGTTTTCACGTAAATAATCCGGTAATTAAAATTATTAATTTATTAATTTATTCCAGGCTCTTCAGCCGTTATAAATTAATTTATCTTAAGGTTAATACAGGCTGGAACTTATTCCGTCAGCCGCATTAATTCCTTAGTCGGAAGTTTCAATCGATTTACTCAATTAACGTCAAAAAAATCGGAAACGGCGTGACGCCAATTCATCGAAAATTCTAGTCAACTTGAAATCAAATTCTAGTCATTACATGATTATTAAATTAATTTTAAGTTAAATAAAATATCTAAAAATTAATTAAAAGATACTAGAGTTTGGATAAATTAGATTGTGAGTAAAAAGTGAAAACGGATTATTTTAAAAGTGAAATAAATTTATTTGTGAAAATTGTCAGTGGCAAATCTAGGAATTGAAAGTAATAAATGGATAATAATTGTGGCAAATTAATTATAAAAATTTAATCAGAGAAAATTAATGAGGAGAGATTATAAGTGGTAAAATTAATTAATTTATAAATTACATTAAACAAAAATAAATTAATTGAATGGAAATACAGTGAATTATGGTATGAGAAAATTTTGAGTATTGAAAATTAGGAATTGTAAAAATTTAAGTAGGAAAAGTTACTGAGTATTGTTAAAATTAGAGTCAATTAATTTGTAGAGTCAAGTTAGAGTAAAGAAACTGTGTCTGTGATGTGAGTCCGGTGGACAAAGATTAAGTTAGGTTTAGGATATGTCCGGTGGACACTAGGAAATAAGAAAAGCGGGTTAACGTCCTGTGGACGGTTTTTTAAAGTAGAATTAAGGAAAATAAGGTTTAACGTCCGGTGGACGGTTTTTTAATCGAGGTGTATAACGGTTCAAGGTTTAACGTCCAGGGGACGGTTTTTTAAAGAGAGAGTGTGTGTGAGTGTGTTACGTCCAGGGGATGATATTTAGTTTTGTCATAAGAAAAACGTCTAGGAGACGAAATTAGTTTGTCATAAGTATAGTTTGTCACAAGATTGTTAACTGTTATTAAGGGTAAATAGATATAAAAGCAAGGTGCTTAAAATAATTAAAATTAAAAGTAAAATTTTAACCAAATTTATTTCAGCCTGTTTACTATTCCTCTCCTCTCTCACAAAATATAAAATTCACAAACGACCCTGAATAGGGTCGCTTCTAATTAAAATCACATTAACATCCGGTTCTGGAAGGCCGAGTTCATCTTCCAGTGGCACCCTAATATTCGACCATAATACTTAGGTGCGACCAGACTTGGCAAGCTAATCACTCTGTCATATAAATTAGCTACAAGCACTTTTAAAGAAGAACGATTCCTCTGTGATTTCCACTTATGGTCGATCAAATATCTTGAAATGTCGTAAAGCTATAGATAATTGAAAAAATAAAATTAAAATTTACGTGTTAATCAAATGGGGAAATTTCAAATTCATTTAGCGAGTACTTAAAATTAAAATTAAGAGCTCATATTTGGTGAGAATTTTTTTTTCAATGTGTACAATAATATTTTGACATGGGACTTGGAAAAAAAAAATAGTCATCTTAAACGAAGCACCCTAATATATATGTACTTGGACATCATTCTGAAAATAGTCAGAATAGCTTCCTAAAACGTCAACACCTGTTGAACATTCGAGTTTCGAAAATCACAGTATAAAATTGTGATTGATGGAAAGATAAAAAATTAAAGTGTTTATTTTTGTAATGAATAAATATAAGGAAATTCACAAGTTGTGACTATCAAATAATAGACAACTGTAATATCTATTTTTACATGTATGAACCTTAAATTCCGTATTGTAAATTAGCAAATTCCTATTATCAATTATGTTTATTTTACGTAAATGCTTACTACCAAGTTAAAGATGATAAATTATTTTTGGAGATTAACTGTGATATTATCAACAATTACTCATTATTATTATTATTTATATATATATATATATATATATATATATATATATATATATATATATATATTTCTTCTGTAATTAATTATTGAAAATATTATTTTTGCTGAATACTGATAAAGCATTCATCAGCCTATAAATTATTGCCAAAAATAATTACTCCGTTGGAGCCAATTTACCGTGATTTACGGTAAATTAACTCCACTCACTGTGTGAAATAAATCGCGATAATTTTTTAGCATACCAGATGGCTAAGAGGCAAGGTGGTCCCTTCTCCTGCCTTTCTCGAAAGGAGCCTAATAATGTCTATTAGTCGAATAGTTAATAATTGGAGCCACCAGCTTTTTAGGGCTGATTCTTTTACTAATTGGCCCCGTGTGAGACAATTACCTCGGTTAAGTAGGGGATATGCATACTTTAGAGTACCTATATTATTCACAAATTACACCTCTAATCTGTAAATATAATCAGGTGATCAGTGATACACATTTTTGGAAGCTGCGTTCAACAAAAACACCCAATTAGCGTGTGACATCTCTTTACATCCACCACAAGTACGTACCTCTTTGAACTATTATCCTGCCCATCTCAGGAAATAGAGAAACTTTGGTTAGAGTGGGCTTCAACGGTCTGCCCATGGCGCCAGTCTTCTGTATTGGCTAATAGGCCACTACAAAAAGTGGTAAGACGCGGCTTCACCTTTTTCCCTAAAAAGGATTATCTCGGCTTTAATATAATCAATGAAATTTCAAACAAGCAGACGAGCAGCTGCTCGCCTGGTCATTATACGATAATATACATTTCAAGCTTTCCAAACATTGATTTCCTTAGGTAAACTAAAGTCTATCATTGCTCGCCATACTGGTCAGTAGTTAAATAGTTAATGTAATGGAACCACCCGTTTTGAAACCAGTATCTTTAAGTGCTCTCGATCTCTCTCTCTCTCTCTATGGAAGTCGACTCACGTTTACTTTGCAAATAGTTTATCAAGTACGGATGTTTTTTATTGTTTTTAACCTCTAAATATTTCCAATAAACCCTTGGAAATCGGAGCCTTAGCGAGTGAAATTTATTATGATCGGAATGATTAAAAGCGTCAATTTCTCGTTACTTTTTCATCGATTTTCAAAAGATGGAATTTTTTCTCATCAGTTTTCAGAATTTTGGTAGTTAATTTATATAATTTGTTTTAATACAAGAAAAAAAATGGGTCTATCAGTTGACCCTGCGGGCCAGTCCCAAAACTTCCCGCTGTTGTCGAGCTCCTTGAGCTCGAAAATATTGTTGTGAATACATTTTTGAGCTCTTCGAGCTCAAAAATACTTCTGTATGCCGTTGTTTTCGAAGAAAACGTTTTTTATGATTTTTTTTTCAACGATATCTCTCAAACGAATTGACCAATTGAGACGGTTAAGGTGGCAATCGAGTAGTTTTATGGATTTCTAAAGCTGATCAGATTTTGGAATCGGTTTGTGTAGTCGTTTTTGAGATATTTCAAAAAAACAAAAAAAGAATTTTTTTTAATTCTTTCGACAATGGTATCAAAAAACATACTTGAAAACAATTTATTTTTGGAATATCTCCGAATGAACCCGACCGATCAATTTCAATTTACAGCTTCTAGATATTAACGAGCCGCATCGATACCACCTTGACGATCAAAATCGGTTCATCCGTTCGAAAGATTCGGATATTTACATACGTACGTACGTGTACACATACGAACATATATGAGAGTACTGATATAAAGACACCTAAGAAGACTTTAGTGACGATACTTTCGGATTAGATTGCAATAATCACTGCCAACTACCAAAGAGTAAAACGTTGTGAGAGAAGATGAGAAGAGTAGAGATAGAAAAAGGTATTTGTGGGGTGAGAGGAGTTTCGTCTAAGTATACGATAGCTGAGACTCCTCAGTTTGGTGTGTCTATTGTACACCCCAGCTAAGACGACGTGTTGAAAGTTATATGTTGGAAATGTTATATATTGAAATAGGCATAGGGACGAGATACTGCGAGAGGCGCGAGTTGTAAATGCCATCTCGCGGAGTGAAGCCGAACCACCACAGTGCTCCTCTTCTTGGAAACAACGTTGAGATCTTTGATGCTCGCATCCGTGGCCGTTCCGACAACTTCTTTTCTGGAGCTCTGTGACGCTAGCAACGCAAAGTCTGGAAATCGCATTAAGAAAATTCCGAAATAAGGTACTTTTTAGGTGCTAATTAGGTGTAGAATCTATAAATTAGGTGCTCTTTAATTTGCACCGCAATCGATCCCTTTATGTTGCGTTGCTAGCGTAACGTTATGCTAGCAACCCAATAAAAATAAAGAGTGAATATAAAATACAACAGCTGGACAATTAGGTGCTACTTAAGTGCTAAATGGTAACGATAGTTCAATTTTGGACAGATATAAATTAAAGTCACTATTTGCAAAAACAAGCTTTCAAAAATTAGGTATCGATAATAATAATTCCAGCACAGAATCTAGGTCAAAGAAGCATTGTTAATTAGGTACTAATTAGGTGCTTCAAAAAAAATTTACCTAAATAAATGAGAAAGCAAAAAACCGAAATATTCAAATACCTGGAATCAAAAGCAATAGTATACGTCTCTTAGGTTATGAGTTAATTATCTATTCGTATAATGAATAGATACATAATTAAGTGCTGATTAGGTGCTTGCAAAAAAATGTAAATATCATGTAAAAGTCCATCCTATAAGTTTCATAAGGAAGTCAAGGTCAATGAATATTCCTGGCACTCGAAAGGATCTTTCGTCACCACTATTAAGCTAAAGGAACAAGGTGCTAATCAGATGCTCGCAAATGGACCACAACCATGAAAAGAAAATCGATCCTATGAGTCTCATTGGAGCATAAAGGTTAATGGATGATCCTAATAATTTGTAAGGGTTTTCTCTGCCTCTGTTAGACTGTAAAAATAAGGTGATTATTAAGTGCTTGTAAATAAACTACAGACACCTGATGACATTCCATCCTTCAAGCCTGATTAACAAGGAGGCATTCCCTACTCGTCATCGCCGATTTCACTCAAATTCATAACACTTGCAGGGATTGGCTAGAAATGAAAGTACCCGAAGTGGGAACTCCAGATGGCCAAGCGTATAGGAAATAAAAATGTTTCGCACCGTATAAGCTATTTAAGCTCAGACTAGAAATTTGATGGTCGTGGGTTCGACTCCCTGTGTAGACGGTTTTCTTTTACTCTTTTTCTCAATTTTTGTATTATTCATTTTCCAACAAAGCAAAGAAATAAATAATTTAATTAATTTATTTATTTATACGCAAAAGTATAGAAAAGGATTTTAAATCGAATAAATTACAGACACTATAAAAAAGTCGATCTTATAGAACCAAGAAGACCGTAAATGACTATCGATGAACCGTATGCCTTTTTTACCTCTGTTGAATCGTAAGAATAAAGTGCTAATTAAGTGCTTGCAAATAAGCCACCGACACGGTGAAAAAATCCATTTTATGGGCCTCATAGGTGTGTAAAGGTCAATGGAGGATCCTAATAATTTGTGAGGATCTTCGCTGCCTCCGTTAGACTGTAGGAATAAGGTGCTTATTAAGTGCTTGCAAATAAACTACAGACACCAGATGAAAATTCATCCTATGAGTCTGAATAGAAACGTATAGATCATGGGATAATCTTACCCTTCTGCATGGACCTTTTTTACCTCTATTAAACTGTAGGAACTAAGTGCTAATTGAGTGCTTGTAGATGGACTACAGGGACTGTAAGGAAATTTATCTAATGATCATCATAGGAGTGTGAGGGTCAACAGAAAATCCATATACTCTGCACCAGCCGTTTCTGCCCCTAATAAGATATAAGAATAAGGTGCTAATCGAGTGCTTGCAGATAGACCCAAGGGACCGTAATAGATTATTTCTTATGAGTTTGAATACGAGCGTAAACTTCAATGGATGGTCTTAACACCCTGCAAGGGCCTTTTCTGACGCTGTTATACTATAGAAATAATGTTCTAATGAAATTCTTGCAGGTGAATAATTGGGACCGTAAAAAAATTTATTTTATGATTCTTATCGGAGTGTAAAGGTCAAAAGATGATCATTCTGCAATGGCTTTTCGCCTCTGTTGAACTGTTGGAATAAGGTGCCCATAAAGTTCTTGCGGTTCTAGCACTGTCACCGTAACAAAATCAATGCTATAGGCCTAAAAGTGACCTAGAGAACCATGAATGAATCTCATGCTCGATGAAGGTCTCTTCTGCTTCTATTGAACTCCAGGAATAACGTGTTATTTAAGTGCTAGCAGATAAACCATAGTCACAATAAAAAAGTGAATTCTACTAGCCTTATTGAGCCTTAACGGTCAATTGTTGAGTCTGATATTCTGTAAAGGCTCTTTCTCTCTCTTTCTATCGAATAATAGAAACAAGGTTCTAATTAAGATTTTACAAATGAATTGCAGTCATTATAAAAAAAATATATCTTATGAGTCTCACAAGTCCGTCAATGATTAATGATAAGTTCGGACAATTACCTAAGATTTTCTCTGTATAAGTCATTTTTTTTAAGTTTTTTTTATAATCATTGGATGATGTTGAAAACTTTTCAAAAAATCTGTCTATCGGTTGACCCTGTGGGCCAGCCCCAAAACTTCCCGCTGTTTTCGAGCTCCTTGAGCTCGAAAACATTGGTGTGGATACATTTTCGAGCTCTTCGAGCTCGAAAATACTTTTGCGTGCCATTGTTTTCGAAAAAAACCAATTTTAGCATTTATTGCTCCTACGATATCTCAGGAACGAATTGACCGATTTTGATGGTTGAGGCGGCAATCGGCGTATTTTATTAAGTTACAGAGCTGATAAAATTTTAGAATTGCTTGGTTCAGTTGTTTCGCAGATATTCACAAAAACCGTTTTTTACCATTTCTTTCTCCCGCGATAACTCTCTAACGAATACTCCTATTGAGATGACTAAGGCGGCAATCGACGCGTTTTATCAAGTTCTAAAGCTGATTAGATTTTGAAGTGGATCGTTCAAGTCATTTCTGAGAAATCAATAAAAAACTAAAAAATGTTTTTTTCGTAATTCGCTAATAATTTCGAATCTACTTGATCAAATCGTCTGAAATTTTCAGAAAAGTTGATGGCCAACAAGCTCTTTCGATGGCCACCTTAACCATCCAAATCGGTTCATTAGTTAAAACGTTATAGACCGGTCACACACACACACACACACACACACACACACACACACACACACACACACACACACACACACACACACACACACACACACACACACACACACACACACACACACACACACACACACACACACACACACACACACACATACACACATACTTACATACAGACACTCGGACATCATTCTAAAAATAGTCAGAATAGCTTCCTAGGATCTCAGAACGTCGACATCTGATGAAATTTTGATTTTCGCAAATCGGGGTGGAACCAATAACTTCCCGAAATTTCGAGAATCATCGATTTTCTTGGCGGGAAGTTAATAATGAGTTCATTATTGCAGTTTAGCCCTATAATTACTTTAAAATAATAAAGCACAACTTAATTTTGGATAAATCATGTTGTAGCTATTACAGGGATACTGTTACCTTGGTCGTCCTTTTTAAGGGTGCCACTGGAAGTATTAACGGTCTTCCAAAACTGGGTCTTAATCGTTCAGGGTCGTTGTAAATTTTAATTTGTAAGAGAAGGATGAGGAAGGATAATTTATAATTAATGAATTTTATTGAGTATTGGCTGAACCTTGTCCCAAGACTGGCAAACCAAGGCTTGTCGATTAAATGTCTGTTGAATCTTGGCCGAAGACTGGCAAGCCAAGGCTTGTCACTTTAGTAATGGCTGAACCTTCATGTTTTTTCGGAAAATAAATTTTGGATAAATTTTTTAAAAACATTCCTCTTCCGTTTTCTTTCACTTTCTTATAGCATTTGAACATCACATAATTAATTATAATTACTATCAATTTTTTAGTTGTGCGAAATATAATAGAATAAAATTAAAAAAAGTTTGTTACTATTGCAGGTAAGGAATTGAAATATTAATTGTTAACTACACAAACAATCGAGATCTTTCTTTGATTTATTTGCTGAATTTGTACCATTATATTCTATGCGTATCTTGAAATTTTCAACTTTACGCCCGGTAGTCCAACATTAAACATCCTATAACTCAAAAAATATTGACATTAGAAAAAAAAGTTTAAAACAAAAGTTGTAGAGAATAAACTGGTCTTCAAAAATGGATTGAAGCATTTTATTGATTAATCTAATATTTCAAAAGTTTTTGGCGGCGATAGAAGAACCGGTTCATCAAATGGGCCATAAATCGTAAACGGTAAGTTTTACAAAAAAGTTTACGGGTAACAAAAGATGCGAAATTTGATTTTCCATAATAATGGTTTCCATGACTTTTGCCCTAAAGTGCATAGTTTCCGAGATATCGGCCGAAAACGTTTTTTCAACATAGCGCTTGTAGCGCCACCTGGATCTGTCAGCATTTTGTGATTTGATGCTGAGTAAGTGATCCTAAACCTTATAAAAAAAAAATTTGGATCGGAAATTTAGTGCAAAGTTAAATTCTATTTTTAATGGCCTAAATGTTCAAAGTTTTTTTTCGTGTAGATCTTAAACATTGATCCAATGGATAGAGGTATTACTGAGACAGACTTATTATATTTTTTATTGATAAAAAAATCCTGGCGGCTGCTGGGCTTGAACCCAAGACCACTCGATTCGAAGTTCTTGATGCTATCCACTGCACTGACCCACGTACGTGGTCGAGTATGAATAAATAGTATATTTATCGAGATGTGGAGTTTTAAACTTTCATGATAATTTTATAACATTTCCCAAAACTTTATATAATTCCATGAAATTTTATAAAAATATATAAGATTTCATATGACTAAGCCCTTAGGATCTTCTTAACAATTAGGTAACATTTTATAAATTTTCTGTAATTTTATGAGGTTTTATAAAATTTTATGAAATTATGCAAAACTTTCTGAAATTTTCTGAAATTTCATAGAATTATTTCATGGTTTCTGATAAAATTTTATAAGTTTTTTTTTAATTTTATAAACTTTTATAGAATTTCGTAAAACTTGATAAAATTTCATAAAAATGTATACAATTTCATACCAATAACTCCTTGGGATCTCGATAACAACTGTGTAAAATTTTATAAAATTATATATAATTGTATAAAATTTTATGAAATTTCACAAAATTTTACGAAATTTTATTTGCATATTTTCATAAAATTTGATAAATATTTTGAAATATTATCAAACTTCATAAAACTTCACGAAATTTTATGAAATTTCACGAAATAATTTTTTCCCGGGTATGGATCCTCTTTTGACTTTTTCGTACTCCTCTTTTACACTCTTATGAGACTCATAAAATGGATTTTTTTTACAGTTCCTGTTGGCCATCTGCAAGCACTCGATTAGAACCTTATTCCCACAGTCTAACAGAGGCAAAGAAAACCCTCACAAATTATTGTGATCATCCATTAACCTCTACGCTCCTATGAGACTCATAGAATAGATTTTCGTACTGTGGCTGTGCCTGAGCACCTTATTCTTATTAGGGGCAGAAAAGGCTGGTGCAGAGTATATGGATTTTCTATTGACCTTTACACTCCTTTAAGGTTCATAAGATGGATTTCCTTACAGTCTCTTTGGTCCATTTACAAGCACTCAATTAGCACTTTTTTCCTACAGTTTGATAGAGGTAAAGAAGGTGCATGCAGCAGGTTAAGACCATCGAATGATCTTTACGCTCTTAATCAGACTCATAGGATGGATTTTTATCTGCTGTCTGTAGTTTATTTGCAAGCACTTAATAAGCACCTTATTCCTACAGTTTAACAGAGGTAGAGAAGATCGTCACAAATTATTAGGACCCTCCATTGACTTTTACACTCCTATGAGACCCATAAGATAGATATTTCCACAGTCCCTGTGGTCCATCTGCAAGCACTTAATTGGCACCTCATTCATACAATTCAATAAAGGTAAGAAAGGCCTACGGTTTATTGATAGTTATTTACGGTCTTGTTGGTTCTATACTTGCAGGGCTTGGCTAGAAATGAAAGTACCCGAAGTGGGAACTCCAGGTGGCTAAACGTATAGGAAATAAAAATGTTTCGCACCGTATAAGCTATTTAAGCTCAGACTAGAAATTTGATGGTCGTGGGTTCGACTCCCTGTGTAGACGGTTTTCTTTTACTCTTTTTCTCAATTTTTATATTATTCATTTTCCAATGAAGCAAAGAAATGAATGAATTATTTTATTTATTTATTTAAGTATTTATGTGCAAAAGGCATATAGGACGTCATTTTTTAATTAGCGCATTTTTAATTGTAATAATTTTCAATTGTGCATGGGAGCAAAGGTCTTGGCCAAGTAACTTGAATTGTGCGGGAACACTGTGAGAACATTCTGAAAGGTATCAAAATTTTTGTCAAATAAAATTGTGAGGAAAATATTGCGGACAAATCGAAAATGTCGAACAGAAGTAATACTTTTGATATGCCTGGAACGTCGACGGAAAAAGAACAGAAGCAAGACAATAGCATCCACAGTGAAGTGTCGAAGCAACGATTGAAGACGGCGATGGATTATTGCTTACATCTTTTGGCCGAAGAAAATCTCATCTCATCAGAAAGTTCCAAAGTGATAACAGAAGAATGCATTTAAATGGGAAATAAAATATACGAGAAAGTAGTGGAAGTTTTATCGGAGTATCAGTTTATATGCGACAGAGAGTTAATTTGGTGCGCAGAAATCGACCAAGAAGAAGAATATCAAATGTTGGACGGTGCCAGATCGTCGTCAAGTGATGAGTATGATCCCGATGAAAAAAAAATGAGGGAGGATTTAGATTATGTTTTACTTGTCTACAAAATAATGGTGGTTAACCTTGCCAAAGCACACCTAACGTGAAGTTTTCAAAGTTTTGAACGAAAGGAGCATCTCGCTTGAAGCATATGCGAGATTTGAAAATTCGGGAACAACATATTAAAAAGGGTGAAACTCGAAAGGATAAATACAATACATTTGATTCGTGGACATATGATCGCTTCGTAGAAGCGCGATGTTGCAACCAGCATATCACTACAAGAAACTTGCAACAATAGCCACTTGCTGCTGCCAGTCAATTTCCAGAGTTAGAATTCAAAGCCTCCGAATCGTGAGTCATTGACTTAAAAAAAAGGCATAAGATTCGTGGGAGGAAAATTACAAAATTTGTATCGGAAATAGAGACAGCTACCCAAGAGGAAATCCTTGCTACGGCAGATAAGTTCCGACTCCAAACTCGAGCCCTCATTCCTAAATTTGACAATGATTTTATTATCAACACTGATCAAATAGGTACCCTGGAACAGGTAGGGGTAAAAACAGTTTTCGTAACTAGAAAGGATATGAACAAAGTAACCCACTCATTTACAGCGCAATATGCTATAAGCCTTTCCGGAAAACTATTACCAAAAATTTACGTATGCTTATAAGAGAATACTGGCTTTTATGGACCGAGGATTCAAAAAACGGTGGATAAATACGCAGTAAAATTCAAGAATGTCGTCATCACTCCTTCAAAATCTGGAAAACTTACAACAGCGTTGTATACAAAATTTTAAACGGATGTAATGAAGCCGTACGTACAAGAGAATAAATTTCTCCTACTGATTGACTCGTGGGGAGAACAAACAAATCCGCAATTATACAACGAACTCTTCCAAGATAAAGAAGGATTGCCAGAAGTAGCATCAAAGTGATTCCTCCTAAATGTACTCCACTGGTGCAACCCTGCGGTGTATATTTTTATTGTCAGGTTAAAAATTTTATTAAAAAGCTACAAAATTACTCTTATCTTATCGAGCAAGAGAAAGAAATAACTTTCCGAGAAGACTGCATAAAAATACATTTGATTGTTCGTCATCAATTATCCGTGCCAATATTCGGTAATATGTTACGTTACGCGTGGTTCGCTTCAAAACTTTGCGATGAGAGAGAATGCTTTATGAATGTCAATCAAGTATGTTTTTCTATCGAAACGTTGAAGCAACAAAGTGGTTGTAAAAATGCGGCGTTTGTAACGTGTGCTAGATGCAGAAATAATTATTGTTTCCCCTGTTTTTACAATAAGTATCATCCCGAGACATGTAATTGATTTATTACTGTCTTAAAAATTATATTCATCTGTAAAACTGGTTCTAATGCACTAACATTTTCACAAAGCTTAAAGAAACATTACTCATGTATCAGATTTTTTTCTTCTTTATTTTATTTACTGTAAGAAAATCATGACCCGACTTAAATGAATTTAACATTTAAAAGTTTCACAGAATCATCAGTTTCATTATTCATAAATTTATTAATAATAATTTAATAATTCCGTGAAATTTTGAAATATTAAATTCATTTAATTAATTTCATTAAAAAAAATCTGGGCGTCGGTTGGCCCTGTGGGCCAGTCCCAAAACTTCCCGCTGTTTTCGAGCTCAAGGAGCTTGAAAACATCACTGTGAATATATTTTCAAGCTCTTCGAGCTCGAAAATGCTATTACATGCAATCATTGTTTTTTTGAGCTTTTCAAGATCTAACAAGTAACGTTTTATGCTAGAGTTTAAAAGTTAAGAATCAAAAATCATTAATGAAGAAGTGGCTTTTAAATTTTGATTTTCGATTATGTTCTCTGAAGTGCATGTATTGAGGCAGAAATCAATGTCAGTGATCAAAATCAAGATTTGAATGAGTTTTGACTTAGGTCAGAGAGCTGAGCTCTTAGAGCAATAATATATGGAATATCCGAGAAAAACATTAAAGACTGGATTTTTTCAATTTTTTGCTGACAATAAGTTTAAAACTAAGGAACAAGTGACATGACGTTATCTGATGACCAAGAGACTATGGGGCATTCCACGCCAAATCGACCACTTTTGACCCCGACCCCTTTCGATTTGGCTGAAAATTTTTTTTCCTTTTATACCCGATTAAAATCATTTTTCAGAAAATTTTCAAATTTTTTTACCCAACCCAAAAAAAGTTATGAGTTTTTCAAAAATAAGGCTTTTATTTTATCAAATAGCTATAACTTCTTCAAGAATTGACTAATCGGGACGTTTTTTTTTTCAAAATTTTTGTCATTGAATGTACTTTAAAAAAAAAAATACAAAAAAATTTTATGATGATAAACTCTATGAAATTTTCAGTTT
Source organism: Microplitis mediator (assembly GCF_029852145.1). Classification (NCBI taxonomy): domain Eukaryota; kingdom Metazoa; phylum Arthropoda; class Insecta; order Hymenoptera; family Braconidae; genus Microplitis; species Microplitis mediator. The sequence continues at coordinate 10,162,718 of NC_079971.1, forward strand.
TTTTGAAAAAAACCGTGATTTTCTTAAAGTACGTCATGTTTTATTTTTTTTTTTATTTTCTCAAAAAAAACTTCATTTAATGCTGCAATTTTTCCCGCCAATCCTAGAGTGGGCCGACTATTCCTTCTATTTTTTTTTTATCAATTGAAAAAAAAATTTTTGCCCAGTTGGGCTTATTTTGCTAAATATCAGTCTGGAAATTTTTGAGGATTTATAGATGACATCCGGCTTTGAAGAATTGAGACGAAAAAATTCATTGATAGTGGTAATCCTCCAAAATAAGCCCAACTGGGCAAAAATTTTTTTTTCAATTGATAAAAAAAAATAGAAGGAATAGTCGGCCCACTCTAGGATTGGCGGGAAAAATTGCAGCATTAAATGAAGTTTTTTTTGAGAAAATAAAAAAAAAAAATAAAACATGACGTACTTTAAGAAAATCACGGTTTTTTTCAAAAAAACTGAAAATTTCATAGAGTTTATCATCATAAAATTTTTTTGTATTTTTTTTTTTAAAGTACATTCAATGACAAAAATTTTGAAAAAAAAAACGTCCCGATTAGTCAATTCTTGAAGAAGTTATAACTATTTGATAAAATAAAAGCCTTATTTTTGAAAAACTCATAACTTTTTTTGGGTTGGGTAAAAAAATTTGAAAATTTTCTGAAAAATGATTTTAATCGGGTATAAAAGGAAAAAAAATTTTCAGCCAAATCGAAAGGGGTCGGGGTCAAAAGTGGTCGATTTGGCGTGGAATGCCCCCTATATATTGAGAAAGAGTTGGTATCATTTCAGACACATTTTAGCACATTATATTTTGATTTATCCAGAAAAAATAACATAAAATGTTATTTTTTTAACATTTCAGCGCCGATATCTTTTGAACTCAACAACCGAGGTGGCAATCAGCGCGTTTTATTGAGTTCTAGAGCTGAATAGATTTTGAAATTGATCGGATGAGTCACTTCGAAGATAATCGAAAAAAACTGTTTTTTATCATTTCTTTCGCCAACGATATCTCTCGAACAAATCAACTAATTGAGGTGGTTGAGGTGGCATCCGGCGCGGCTTATAGAGTTCTAGAGCTGACTAGATTTTGAAGTTGATCGTTCAAGTCGTTTCTGAGAAATCAATAAAAAACTAAAAAATGTATTTTTCGTAATTCGCTAATAATTTCGAATCTACTCGATCAAATCGTCTGAAATTTTCAGAAAAGTTGATGGCCAACAAGCTCTTTCGATGGCCACCTTAACCATCCAAATCGGTTCATTAGTTAAAACGTTATAGACCGGTCACACACACACACACACACACACACACACACACACACACACACACACACACACACACACACACACACACACACGCACACACACACACACACACACACACACACACACACACACACACACACACACACACACACACACACATACACATACACATACACATACACATACACACACATACTTATATACAGACACTCGGACATCGTTCTGAAAATAGTCAGAATAGCTTCCTAGGACCTCAAAACGTCGACATCTGATGAAAACTCGACTTTCGAAAATCGGAGTGAAAACAATAACTTCCCAATTTTTCGAAAATCGTCGATTTTCTTAGCGGGAAGTTAAAAAATAAAAAAATTCAATTATTATTATTATTTTCATTATTATTATCATTATTATTTCATAAATAATAACAATTTTATAATGATAAATGCAATTTATAGTATAATAACCGTTTAAATTACATTATATCATGAAGGACCTTTTTCTCTACCGTTCATCTTACGGTTTTAATTACCCTGGTTAAAAAAGTGAATTAAAAAGGATTAAAAAGAATTAATTTGTCAAAATTTTTAATCCTTTTTAACACTGCCAATCCTCTCTTAAATGGCCACGTTACATGGCTTAATCCTTTTTAATTCTCTTTTTTAACTAGGGTAACTCGGGTCGTAATTTTCTTACAGTAAATAAAGTAAAGAAGAAAAAACTTTGATGCATGAGAAATTTTTCTTTTAGCTTTATGAAAATGTTAGCGCATCGGAACCAGTTTTACATATGAAAATAATTTTCCAGACAGTAATAAATTAATTTGTATTAGTTTAATAACTGAAAAGTCAAAATTTTATACATTTCGAAGCTTACGTTTGAATATCTTTAGAGCTGTCTTTATGATAAAAGTGTTCGAGTCCTTTTTTGCAAAGCATTTAATTCCCTACAGGAATATGATGTGGAATTATTTATATGAGGTGCGAATGCCGAGCTAGGGAAATAAAATTTTTTTTTTCCCATGTTATTTAAATAGGAAATGGAAAATTAGAAATAGGCACCTCTAAATATCAATATTAAGAGCTTCGCTTTAAACAGGCTTTCTTTCTCACCTTCCTGCAAGTTTTCAGTATTTTTTTTTTTTGAAAAAAATCTCGACTTAAAATGGCACACCTTAATGAGGAAGCAAAAGAGCATTCACCAAAGTCTTACGCGTGTTGACGTCAGTGTAGTTGCGTAGCCTGCACAGTTCGTAAATAATGGAGTTGACTTTGGCCGAGATATGCTTTTTATGGTCTTCGAAGGTTCACTTAGCGTCTACTCTACTGCAGAGTCATCAAAGTTTCTGACAGTAGATACAATGAGTCTATCTTGTAGTAATTTAATTTTAGGCGATTTGCAGCCCAAGCATAAACACGAGCAATATCATTGTTGATCAGCCGAATAAACTCATTCAACTCATGAGGTAAACACACCAGGGAAATTTGTATGTCATCTGCGCAGAGAAAGCGTTTGCAGAATCAAATGCACATATCAATGTCGTTAATGAAGAGTGAGAACAATAGTGGGCCGAATCTCAATCCTCGGGGGACACCAGCGTTAGTATGGATCCAGTCAGTAAGGTTCCTATCAGAATCTTTAAAAGCTACGGATCTGCCAGTTAGATATGAAGCTATCCACCTAGACGCTGACTCAGAGAATCCAGTTATGACAAGCTTCCGAATTAAGAAATCAGGATCAACTGTATCAAAAGCCTTGGAGAAGTCAAATAAGATCAAAAGAGTGACCATAAGTTTATCAAAGAGGGAGAAAAAGAGATTAAAGTAGATTGGATTTTTGTTAATTGTTCAGAGTATGTTGAACAAAATATTACATTGATAGCTAGTAATACTAGCATTAGAGTTAAAGAATCAACGTATTATCATTTAAAGCATAGAATAAAGTACAAAGTTCTATAATCATAAATCTACTATCTGGCTAAAGTAAATATTATAACTAAATAAATTTCATGAAAAAAAGAACTAGCCAGAATTTAACTCAAGTCACCTATTATTATAAATCATCCAGGAAAATTCAGTTGATTTCTTTCTCGAAATCTTGTGGACGGTGCAACATTCTGATGTTATCAGGCAAGTCGTTCCATAGATGTGGAGCAGCTACAGCGATAGCAGCTTTATATGCGATGGTACAATGGCTAGGGACCACTAGTTTAGTAGTAGCGCTTTGATTTCAAAGCGTCCTGGCAGCAGTATATGTAGCCAAAAGTTCAGTTAGGTACGAAGGAGAATTTTTGAACAGCACCGACTGAGTAACTCTTAGATCGCTGTGAACCCGAGCTTTTTTCACAGTTAATCATCCAAGACCGACCTTGGCCTGTATGATGGGCAACTCCTAAGGCAGCCCATAGATAAAGCGTATACCTTTGTTGACTAAACGCTGGAGCTTAGTGTCTAATACTGAAACTAAACCATGAAGTGATGCAGAACAATAGTTGACATGAGGTAGCATCAAGGCATTGACAAGGGCATTTCGCGTATTGATCACGTATAACTGCGTAGGTGATAGAGCTGATGCAACGACGAGCTGACTATGTGAATGACGTGCTTAACATGGTCCTCAAATGTTAACTTAGAGTCAATAATTCGCTCAAGATTCCAAACGCTGGTCACGATGGGAATAATGATTCCATTACACCACAAGTTAATTTAAGCAGTGTCAATGGAATTAGCGTATGCACTGGACCAATAATCATAGCCTTTGTTTTGCCAAGATTTAGTTGCAGTCGGTTTAATGCAGACCAGTCCTTGATACTCATGACGTCAGCATTCATCTAATGGACATCTTGTTCAAGCTCATGTGGATAGCAGGCTGAGTATATTTGAAAGTCATCAGCATACAGCAGGCACTTGCAGAAGCGAATACACGCACCTATATCGTTGATAAATAGGGAGAGAAGTAAAGGACCTAAAACAGAGCCTTGCGGGACGCCAATGTTAGAAGGTTCATAGGTGGCAAGGTTGCCTTCGGGATCCTTGACAGCTAGTGACCTACCATTCAAGCAGGAGGTGATCCAGCAAACAGCTGACTCAGAGAAACCGATCATAGCAAATTTACGTATTAGGTGCCTGGGGTCAACCGTATCAAACGCCTTGGAAAAGTCAAAGAGTGTTAGCAGCGTGATCATGCGCCTATCCATATTATGGCGATCATCATTGATGAGTTTCATCAATTTCGAAGTTGGCGTGCTATGACCAGTTCTGAAACCGCATTATAGAGGGTCCAAGAGGTTGTAGTCACTCAAGGCGGTATGGCCAAAAATGGGCCGGGCAAGCACACGTCAACCTTTACATGGTACCGCTATAAGTACCACCAACCATTTCGTAGTGACCCGTTTATATACGCTTGCGGATTGTCAACGTGGCGACTTTGTCGGTTGCAAAGAAAACAAACTGTTGATGTGCCGTCCCAGAGGGACTTTATTGTTTGCAGAAGGGGTCAAAGAGTGGCAGTGTCTCAGAGCCCACTTAAGTCTCCAAAAGGGTTCAGGATACAAAGGTATTAAATACCAAGTATATATTTGTGTGTGTGTGCGTGCACGTATGCGTACGCCTTGGCGTAAAGTAAATAGGGGAAATAAATAAAGACGTCAAGTCGCTTACCTCGTGTAAGCGTCCTATGACTATCGATTACTATTCCTTGTATACACGAATTTAACTCGACCCGTCAAGAGTACAAAAAGATAAAAGCTAAGCAATGGATCGCATACCCTAAGCTCCTCGAAAGCCCGTGGACCGTAGGGCCAAACAGGCTAAGAGCTGTGCTCACTGGGAAAAAGCCTGAGAAACTCAGACATCAAAACCTGGTTGAAGGTGTTAACCTCGAGGCAGGGCTTTGGTTCTCACTACCTAGGAGTGCGATGACTCAATCGTCCGGCTAGTAATACCTGCCACGTTCCAGAATGAACACCGGACAGGAAACTCGCTGATATAGGTTTCAAAGGCCGAGTACAAGCCGGGGTTCTTGAGATCCAACGCTCATGCTAAATCTTAATTCTTAATACTTGATACAATAAGCCACATGGCCACAATTATAATAAGGGTAAATCTCTTAATGAGGGCAAAACAACTCTCCCCAATGAGACCACCAGGCGAGAGTCAGAACGCGCTGAGTTGTGCGTGTGTGAGTGCGTACGCGCACATAGATTAATTAATTAATAAACAAATGAACTTTGATCATCCAAGATTGACGATTGCGAACATCAAATGTTCCTCAAAAAGAAAACTTTGATTGGTTATCAAGTTAAAGTGTCGTCCGATCTTGTGGACGAAAGAGTTACACAAGCCGGAGTGACTACACTTGCGATAGTGGAACACAGACTTAAAAAAGAATACCACGATTCTGTGGACTCAAGCAGTTACACAGACCTGAGCTGGTATTCAATTGAATGTAAAGAGGCCTAAAAACCTCGTATAGTATCACAATCTTGCGGACCCAGTAGGGTTAAACAAGCGTGAGCGGGTACTTCTCAGACGACCCGAATCTCTTCCTTAGAAAGAACAACCTTAGAGTTAAAGGGAGGAATGAGGGTCAGGTAAGGCATTCTACTTCATTACTCCCGCGCAAATAATTCTGGTGGAAGTGACTAAGGAGAAGCGGCGCATGTTTACTTTGGAGTCTCTTAATTGGCCGCCCCAATCCGAAACTGGACATGTAATAATTTGTACTTGTACAACGCTGTGGACCTTTGTTACGGAAGCTACGAGCAGGAAGTAATGTTGTAGAATGTAGCAGCTGATATGCAATGTATGTTCTAGCGGGGCAGCGCAGAGCGCATATCGGCTTGGACGGGTAGCCCAATGCTGCCAACCAAAAAAGTGATGACAATCACTCAAAAATCAATGGAAAAACTTGAATGATTTGTTGAATATATATAAAAGTGAAAAGGCCTGCTTCCTTCGGGGAAGCAGACTTTTCACTTTAATCGATTTCGAGTATATAAGTGATCAAGTAGCTTCATGTCCTGCAACATGAGGCGAAATTTTTCACTTTAGTCGATTTTGAATGATTGATGATTATATGTGGAATTATTGTCTCATGGTCCTTGAACCTGAAGCAATTTTTTTTCTCTTTAATCGACTTTTTTGAATACAATGATAGTTAAAAGCTACTATATGTCGACAGTGGACTGATACCACCGCAAATAGGCACAGACCCTGCATAAATTTTTGATTATCATAAAATTGTAAAAGCAATAAGTATAAAAATTTTCATGCAAATGCGGTCAAGTATCAGCTCCCAGACAAAACCTAACCCTATCCTTCCCCCTCCAAAACACTCGTTACGCTTTTTTTCTTTCACAGGTAGCAGCAACACTAATCTAAACTTTCTTCCCTACAGGCAAAACCAAGAGTTTAGCGACTCAAATAGCAAAAACAAAACATAGCAATTCTCTCTCCTGAAAAATTATCCACACCAATGGACCGGCTTTCGGATTGTGCGGGATCGGTCCTCAAGGGGGAGGAGGGTCATAGCAATTATATACCTGAAGGCCCCACGACAACCTCATTATCATTATCATCAACGACAACCGACACCTCGCTCGTTCGAAGGAGTACCAGAGTGGCAAACCGTGTTGTTGCAAATTTGATCGCTAAGCCCCCTGGTACTCCCATTAATCGTTGGCACGAGAGTCAGGAAACGCGTACGCGCTCGGATAAAATCCGGCGACCAAGCAAACTAGTAAGCGCGGAACGGGAAGTAACACTTAAAGAGGATTCAGTAGTAAACGGTACACTTTGTTCGCGGAGCACAAGCCAACGTACGTGCCCGGGGTCGAGTAACTTTGCCCACGGTGGGCTCGCAACAGGAGAAGAAACGGTAGAAGGGTTCGCTACGGGAAACAAAATTCCACCCCCCCCCCTCCCCAATTCCGACAGCAACAGAAAGAGAAGGAGGAGAAAGAAGATTCAACGCGGATGGTCTTCGAGTCTCGCAAGTGAACTTGCAAAGCGATAAGGCGGGGACACTGGAGACAGTTGCCTTGTGAAAGGAGGAACGTATTGATGTCCTTCTTCTGCAAGAGCCATACGCAGCAGCGAGTAACAAGTGTTTTAATATACCCGGTTTTGGCAGCAATGTACAAATTGCTGCTACAACTAGGGAGAGGCCTTTTGCGGCCACTTGTCTAACTAAGCCCGCTGGATCCTGCTTGCATTGGTATTGGTTGCCTGTGTTCGGTAAGGAAACATCTTGAGGTGTTCCTGCATATCTATCCCTGTTTTCCAGTTGCTCGAGGCGCTTTAACACATCAGCCATGGAGTCTTTTAGTTCAGAGTGTCCTGACTACAACTGTGAGGTAGCCCGCTTGAGGTCAGTAATTTCCTCAGTGAAGCTTTCTATCTTCGCATTTATCCTAGATATATCGTTAAGAAGGACAATATTCTCTTGAAGAGTTAACGTAATTTTTTCAATACCTTGCATAACAGATGACAAGACCGGCTCCACAGCAGCTGTACTTTTGGAAGGTGGCGGTCATTATGTACCATCCTCATGTTGACTTGTCCTTTGAACTGATCTTGAGGACTTTGTTGATGAATCAGATCCAGTCGGTGAAGCAGGTGGCTTCTCATAATCTGCTGCCGGGGGATCAATCGCTCAAAGTTCTTAAATATTCAGTAAGATGTCACCAGTAAAGACTTCCACGCATAAGTATATGAACGTATATGTGGGTGCCAGTCCGTTAGATAATCCCACTGAAAGTAACAGGTACGTACTGCGACTGCGCGTTATGTGAGACAAGCATCACATATGCGCTATCGATGGACACACAACAAATGATAGGCAAGGATAAATTTTACAGAGAGAGACGCCAACTAACTTTAACACTGCATAGAGATTGTTTAAACGATAGATAATTATTTATGACAGGCCTCAAAGATTATGAACTATATATCAGTAGCTACACCTGCACTATTAGCTTGCAGTTAACTGAAAGAAAAAACGCCCGAAGGCAATTCACCACAGTCGATAAATCTTAGAGAGAAAGAGAGAAATTACATTAGATTATTATTAATTTATGCCAAGGCACAGGCCAAATGGCAATTTTTAAACAAAATTAAATTCAGAACTTTGTATTGGTAAAAATGTGTGTTAGTACATAATAAAAAGCGATACTATGTGACGTATACCAAATTGAACTTAAAAATAATTTTTAATTTGAGTCTTGATTCACTAATTCACTCGATATATCTTAGTTTATAGCTACTGATCTAAGTTCAACAAATAATCACAAACTTTTATTTTTAAACACTTCAATACTGTTAGAGTTTCCAATTCCACCAGGTAGTTCTTTCCACATTCGAATTACTTTTACTAGGAATGAACGTTTTAAATAGGGAGTAGCAAAGTGAAGCAATTTCAAGGGTGTGTGCTATTTAGCTGCTAGCTTACAGAACACCTAATCTAGCTAACAGATAGCCATCTTAGTTCTCGGCAATACGGAGTTATATGCTCATATGTTTTCAGATTAAAAATAAATCTTATTAAAAAATTTACCGGACGCTGCGGCTTTAAATCATTTTCGGAAGTAGAGTCAATGAGAACTACTGAACAGTGATCAATAAGCGGGTAGAAGTAGCTGATACCAATAGTTTGCTAATGTTAGTAGTGTAGATACACTGGTCACAGAAATTAAGGGATAGAAAAAAAATCCGAAATTTTTAGGTGATTTTCAACATGCTGTAACTCGGTGAAAAATGGTCGTATAAAAAAAATAAAAAAAGCAAATTGTAGCCTCAAGTTTCTAGTTTTCAGATCTGGACCTCAAAATTTTTTATCATGTACAGTTCCGGAGTAATCACAAGACAACCAACGAAAAAAAAATTTTCAAAATTTTTGCTGGTCTTTCAATACCTCTATGGGCGACAATAAATTTTTTTGAATAATCCGACTGTCTGACTTTTCTAGGAGATTTTATGCCCTTTAATTTGCTGGCCTCGAAAAGTCTCTACGACATTTTGGCGCCGAGTTATCATTGATCAAAGCAAAAAAGTCCATTTTGGCTTTGATAATCAATAACTCCGGATGTATTGGTCGTACAGAGAATGGAAGCATGGATTTGAAAACTGGTAAACATTCTCCGTAAGACAAAATTAGTGGCATTTGATAGAAAAATGTTTTTTAAAGCGATATTGTTTAGTAAAAAACAGGTCAAAATTCACAAATTTAAGGATATTCGGAAATCTTGCTATAACTTTGGATATAACAGATGAACAAAGGATATCTTTGTTTTTTTTTTTAACCTCAAAGAGTCCCGAAAAAACCCCAAAAATTTCAAATCGCTGCGATTTTTCTTTCTTAGTGCCCCGAAGCTTTAAATTTATCGATTTTGTCAAAAATCACCATAATTGGTAGTTTCTCGATTTTTGTTCATTCTTTCGATTTGAAAATGTTTTTTTTTACCGATAATCTTCATTTCTTCGATCAAAAAGATCGATTATCAAAAAAAATTAAAAAAAAAATTTTGAAAAATTTTTTTTTTTTTTCAAAATTTTTTTTCGTTGTATCTGCAATGATTTATCATTGTCAAAAAAAATTCCTAAAATTTTTTTTACCGCTGTAACTGCATCTGCTTTAAATGCCTACTTAACAAACATACGCTTTGGGTAACTCTAATGCCGGCGGTAAAAAAAATTTTAGGAATTTTTTTTGACAATGATAAATTCCTAAAATTCTTATGATTACTCCGGAACCGTACATGATAAAAAATTTTGAGGTCCAGATCTGAAAACTAGAAACTTGAGGCTACAATTTGATTTTTTTAATTTTCTTATACGACCATTTTTCACCGAGTTACAGCATGATGAAAATCACCTAAAAATTTCGGATTTTTTTTCTATCCCTTAACTTCTGTGACCAGTGTATTTTTCCGAATTTTGAGGTTATGAAACGCTGAGTTTACTTTACTTACTACCTGAAAAACATGACTATTCCAAGATAAATTTCGGCTTATAAGCACTTCCAAGCAATTGACTGAGTCTACGTTAGGTATTATAACACCATCCGCTATAATAGGAGGTGCGAACAAGTCCTGAACCTGCTTCAACTTGTTATTTGAACCCAAAATCATAGCTTTTGTCTTTGACAAATTAATCTCTAATTCGTGTCCTTTTGCCCAATTTGCAATGGACTGTGCATCTCTGGTAACATGTCTAACTTCTTCTAAGGTCTGGAGTGGTTTTTCTAAGTGAAGAAATGCAGGTATATAGACTTATCGTCAGCAAACAATCCATGTTTACAATATATTAACCACCTAACCACCGAATTGATGACTATCAAGAACAAGATAGGTCCAAGAACAGGTCCTTGAGGAACTCCTGATGATGTTGTTAATAGCTCAGTTTGTACTCCATGATTATTCAATAATGATTGTGAACGATCTGATAGGTAAGAACCAAGTTATCACTTCTATAGAAAAACCAAGTTCAAACAAGGCAAGCAGTAGAATGTTAGGATTTACATAAGCGAAGGCATTACTCAGGTCAAATAAAACTAGTATCATTAACTGGTTTTCGTTCATCGCTTGCCTGATGTGATCAGTAAGCCTTAAGCGAGCTAACTGGGTACTGTGATATTTACGGAATCCTGACTGGAAAGGATCAAGCAGCTTGTTATGTTCCAAGTACGATACAACTTGATTTGCAACAATTCTCTCAAATACCTTAACCAAGTGCGATAAATTAGCAATCGGATGAGTATCCAAGAGAGATCTGGGTGGTGAGACTTTATTTAGAGGTATTCTATAAATAACTTTCCAAATCTCAAGGAAAATGCCAGTGTCAAGAGATCTGTTGAACAGAGCCGTTGGAACTAAAGATACCTAAGAAAAGTGATCTCTTAGCCAGCGCAAATCCAATCCATCTGGATTATTACCCTTACATTTTTGAAGAGTAAGATGTAGAGCCTTTGTTACATTAACAATATTAATTTTTGACCAGTGAAAGTAGTATTCAACTCGACGTCGGTATTGCAAAGGTAGGTCATCCACGACATCAGGGCTGCGAGAAGGATGTTTTATAACAATGTTAGCATAAAACTCGTATAACTCAAACGCATCGAAGAAATTTAGTGGCGAGGACTGGTTCGATTTTAACCATCCGAGGTAGTTCAGCTTACTCCAGACGGTTTAGCCATTTGATAAATTTAATAAAACACTTTTCAAGTATTCTTCACGTACTCGATTTAACTGGTTTTTTAATACCTTTTTTTTTTAGCCTAAAGAGAGCAAGAAATTTAGGTCACGGCTTGTTCAGGCCCGCTTGTAAATTTCATCTCGTTCTTGACCCTTGAGCTTTAATTCCTTAGTAGACCAAGGACTGCTACTTTGTTTGATCTTTTTGGTAAGTACCGGTGCAAATGAATCTAGGGAAGATAGAACCCCAGTTTTAAAATATAACAGTAGTTCATTAGGATTTGAATTTTGAAGAACATCATCTCTAATTTTTAGAGTGTCCATTAATGATAATGACAAGGCTGCATGATTACAATTTTTGAAATCCCTATAAGTAACTATCTTTGGTGCTTGTTCTGGGCTATATTGAAAGAGTATATAATCATGACCATCAATGAGCAGAGAATAAGATTTAGCATGAGAGACCAATTTACTTTTGTTGTCCAATAAGATAATATCTAACCAAGAATGACTATTGTTTTTATAAAAAGTAGCTCCATAGGGCACACAATGCAGTGAGGATTCGGCTATCAATTCTCTCAGATAATTCGCAGTGTAGCTATTTTTCAATAAGTTATAGTTTAAATTCCCTGCTATAATCAGTTATTAAAATTTGGTGAAAGCTTAGAGAAAATGACAAAAAATCCATTAAGGTAAAGCCCTTTTGGTTGTTTGTAAGCACAGGACAATAACAGATGAGACCCAGTGAACATCAGCTATAAAAAATGCTGGCTGGATTAATATGATCTGATGTAGAAATATGCATTATTTTGACCTTAAGGGATTTGCGAACAAAACGGGCCACTCCACCTCCCTGAACATAACGACCAGAATCTGCGTGTTATAACATTCGATCTCTTCGTCTAACGGAGGAATCTTCAAGCGAAGAGGTACTGTTGTCCACCGATGATTTTAGCTAAGTTTCAACCAGAACAATAATATCAGGTTTAATTTCATCCACCAAATTTACCAATTGAGCAATATGACCGAGAAAACTGTTTATGTTTAAACTGAATACATTTAGAGATGAACACGAATTGTGAACAGAGTTCTTAGTTGAATCGATTATATGTTTCCCTCGTTTGGCAAGATCAAAATCACAGTTTATTACTAATTAATCAGAATTGTCATCTTTTTTGGCAAAAATTTGCCAACTTTTCACCCAGACATGTTTAAACTGCTTGATTTTAGCTTTCTCGTCAGTTTGCAGCAATAGTCGATGAATTCCCGGCAAAAGAAATTCATTTACATAGATAGAACCCTTAAAGGAAAAATCCACACAATCAGGAAAGACATTTTTCGCTATAGATTTCTTGACTTACGTTTTTCTTTCAATGATTAAGTCACGAATCTATCAAGACTTCAGACTAAATATGAATGCAAGATATAATTATTTCGATTTTGGTTTTGCCTGCTCTTATTCTCGAACTGACGAACACTCAGTATATCACTAATTAAATTTGGCAACTCTAGATTATTTAGAACAGCTGAAGAAATCTCGGTAGGTGACGAAGTTTTAACGACTGAGTTAGGAATACCTGAAATTACTAACCCAGAGGTATGTCCTGCAATTTGAGACGAGGTAGATGGAGCAGCTACAAATTTCTCAAGGTGAGATAATTTTCCATCAACTGAATTCATATCAGTATCTCTTTTGCCTTTCAAAATCTCCAGATCAGAGTTAATTTTAGAGTTACAATCAGCATTTACTTTAAAAATTTCAGTTACCTCTGCCAAGCTCACAGTAGTTATAGATTGTGAGAACGCAAATCTTCAAATTTATCATTTACTGTGATATGCGTTGTTATGAATTGTTCCATCAAGAATGTCATTTTTTCGTCAAGAGTTTTTGACGGCCAATCCTCAGGCAATTGGGCCATTATCCGTTTAGTAGTAAGTGGGAGGAAAACTGAATTAAAAACAGCGCTGGGAATCACTGGTGAAATCGGACTCACTGGAGAATTTAAGCTCCGCTTCTGTCCACGTGAAATAACAATAACAGGTGTATATGGAGAGAAGTTTACTGATTTAAAACTTGAGACTGATAAGGTATTCGAAGTGATCAATTTCAGTGAATTTAATCTACCTCTTGTGACAGTAGGACTCAAGCTTGAGTTTGAAAGAAGATAGTTAAATTGTTTTCTGCAGCAGTCTGCAAGCGGTCTGTTTTTAATATAGTCTCGAGCACAGCCCGGGTGAGTGTTGTTGACAAGTACTGCAGAATACAGGTGACTTAACGTACCTTTTACACTTTGCACATATATCAGTCAACCGAAACATAACACAAATACTATTTCATCGAAACTCCCTATTTAACTAAAAAGGTTCAACAAAGTGGAAGGTTTAAATTTCAGATCGAGAAAAATTATTCTCACACAACAAGCCAGGCCGTATTAATAACAAAATGTCTACTATCTGGGCCACAAACTGATGTCAACTTTCTTTTACAAGTTACCAACAGGACGGGCAGCAAATTGATGACACAAGTATCTGACAACTGTATATGGTTCTACAGTACACGCTCAATAAAGTTTACACTCTCGGGGGTAGTGTAACTTTTCAAAGCGGATCTTGAGAGGCGTGGCAAACGATTGTGTAGCCAATAGCCAGCAATAACCTGCATTCACTAACACACCTAAATAAAATTTGTATATGTGCTTATTCTCGCAAGATTTTAAAATGTATGGAAAAATAACAAAAAAGGAAACAATGAATTATAGGGTGCATTCACGTTGGGCGCTTAGAGCGCTGTGAGTACCACATCCTATAGCACTTTAGATGCTAATGTATATCTATACATATATGCTGACAGCGCGTAAGCGCCTATCGCGAATGCACCCATAATATATTTATTATCATAACAATCATATGTATGATATGACTCATTATTACCAATACTTAATAAAAACAAGTATTAACTAGCTTCTACAGTTATATAATCTACCATTCAAATATAGTGGGAACCTAAGCATGCAAACCTTCTCAATAAGACAATTTATAGATAAATTGAGAAAAATATAGATAGCCAGAACTGGGAGTCGAACTCAGACCAATTCGGTATCGCACCGAGTGCTCTATCAGTTACCGACTCACATAAATTTACCAAGCAATTATAAAAAAGACCGCCCATCACCGATTACCCCTTAATTCCTTCAAAAAAACAAAATAGAGTAGGGGACTCATTTAAGGGGAGGGTAACTTTTGAAAGCGTAACTTTATTGGGCATCTACTGTATGTCAACAAATCCGTGGGCATTATATCCGCGACACGAAATCTGCGACATTAATTCCGCAAATATTATTCATAAGCATCGATAACAATGAAATACATGTACATATGAAATCAAGTAGATTAATCCTCTCATTATAATATAATATCATCATATTCCTATCATTCAATAAATAATAACGAAATAGCAGTAACAACCAAGTATACACAAAATGTAACTTCACTTATCCGAAAAATTAAAGGAACAAGAAAATTTGATAAAATTTTTAGTGATTTTTGAAAGGATGTATTTTCATGAAAAATGATAGTATCCAAAAAATGAAAAAAGCAAGTTCAAGCTTAAAATCACTAGTTTTAAGATCTTCCAGCAAATTGATTTTTTGAGCAACAGTTTTTGCGGAGTCATAAGAAATAGCTCGAGACAAAAGTTTTTCTGAATTTTTTGGTTTTATTTCTTGGGTCTACGGGCCGGGAAAATTTTTTTCAGAAAAATCAATTCATGACTTGTTTAGAAAATTTATTCAGCTATAATTTGCTTTTTTCTGTTTCTTTATACGACAATTCGCTACTAATATATCGGTCTTCAAATGAAAAAGGATCTTTTTGTCTGTGATTATCGATATCTCAGCAATTAATGGTCGCACAGTCATTTTGAGGGCAGCTTAAGAAACTTGAATAAACCTCCCCCCCCCACAAGTCTCAGTCTCGATTTTAAAATAAAAAAAAAATTTTTTTTTATCCTCAACATCAATTTGAAAAACCTACAAAAATTTGACTTTTTATAGTTTTTTAGTTAATCAATTGTTGCTTTAAAAATATTGGTGGAAAGGATAATGCTGCCAGATGATTTCACAGCTCAATGTACCCCCAAAAGCCCTGAAAATTTTCAAATCGATCCATTGAACCATTTGTCCAGGCCGATTGCCGAAATTCGTACAAAACAATTAAAGGAATAAGTTTTGTTACTTTATTTGTGTAATCATTACCAAAATAAAATAATTTTTTTCGGATTTTCTTTCGTTTTCGCGTTAGTTATTCAGTAAATGTAAGGTAAAGGAAAAAAAAGAATTTTCCGAAAAAAGAAAAAAAAACCTGAGTAAAACGTACGAAAAAAAAAGTAAAAATATTCTTGTTTAATCTCGTTTTCCGGAAATTTTTTTTTTTTTTTCCTCTTTACCTTACATTTACGCAAAAATGAAAAAAAATCCGAAAAAAATTAATTTTTTTTTCACATTAAGTTAAATCTTACATTAACTATTATAGCATAACCTCAACCGGCACTCTTAAGAGGTCAGAAACAGGGCCCCTAACCTTACTTCTCCACATTTTTTTCGAGTCCCTCTTGTTATCATCAATTTGTTGCTCATAATATTTTTTTTTTTAATTTCTTATACTTACTACCACTTTATTTCTCATGCTTTCGTATTTCACCCAGCTTTCTCCGCTCCAATTGCTCTTTGCCTCAAAGAATAGATTGTATCTTTCTTTCATCAATTGTTTAATATATTTATTAAACGACGGTTTAGATTTCTATCTATTAGAAATAGTTTTTGTTCCCATAGGTATAACTTCGTTCACACCCTCAATTACTAGTTTCAATAATTGTTCCATCTGGGTTTCATTGTATCGTTTATTTATATCTGCAATAGTATTTGTCCATCTCATATATTTTTCATCAAGTATTCTTTTCAACCTCTCATCTTTATAATTACTGAAATTTCTATTTATTTAACCTTATAAACCTTATATCTTATAACTTTATATAAACCTTATAAACCTTTCACCCTCTATAAACATAACCTTTATAAACCTTCCCTGACGGTTTTGAATCACCCTGGAATCACGGTGGATCCATGATGGTTACACGGTGGGTTTTTTTTTTCATTTTATCACCGTGATTTCACGGTGGTTACACGGTGTACCCACCCTGATTCCACGGTGGTAACACGGTGTACCCACCGTGATTCCACGTACACTGCGTAATCACCGTGGAATCAGGGTGATAAAATGGCACAAACCCACCGTGTAACCACCCTGGATTCACCGTGATTCCACCGTGTTTCCACTCTTAGGGTGTTTCCAGGCTCTTTTCAGGGTGATTCGAAACCACCAGGGTTATACTTTGTATAAATTTAATGAGACGTATAAAACGGCACATTCACTCAGTCCCCTGGACTCATTTTACACACACACTGAATTTAAAATTGCTTCCTTCCACATACTATTTTCCTGCCACGAATTTTGAATAAATAAATTGATTAATTAAAATTTATTAAAAGAGATTATAATTTAATTAATAAATTATTTTTTTTTTATTAACCTTTTCAATTAATCCTTCATTCTTTTACGTAATTTTGTTCACACTGCTCCCTTGACTTCAACGCCTCCGTCATCTTTTTCTCCACTTTACTCAGTAAATTTTATACTCGTGTTCACTTAAGTACTTTTATCACCATAATCAATTTTGACTATAATATTTAATTCTTAATTTTGATATTAATCATTTTGATCCCTTAATGAAGTTAATCTATTTAATTATTTTAATTCTTTTTATGTTAATTAATTATCTTTAATTTATCTTTAATTAATTACCAGTAACCTTGACCGTGGAACTTTTATCAATTGTTCACAAGACACTTTATTATGTTATATATCTTATTACTTAATTTATCAATATATTTTATGGTTATAGGTCAAAATAACTCGGTAATAATAACTCGAACAAAAATAACTCGGAATATAATAACTCGAACAATAATAACTTTTGACACTAATAACTCAAACAAATATAACTTTTGACAATGATAACTCGAGACATTAATGACTAGAAGGTATGGATTAATGATTAAATAAATCTATTATGTGGAAGGTATTCAAATTATAATTTATTATTTTATGTTTTTAATCTAACACAATCAAATTTCATTGTATGAATTTCATTTTTTATTTTAGATAATTGTGAATTAAGGCACGAATAATATATAGTATTTAAAGATATAAACTATTAAAGGCAAAAATAATATATAGTAAAGTAAAGATATTTATATATTGATAATTTATAATTTCAAATTATGCGCAATACCACGTAGAAACTCAACAATATTTTCAAATGGTATTTTTATTTTAGATAATTGTGAATTAAGGCACGAATAATATGTAGTATTTAAAGATATAAACTATTAAAGGCAAAAATAATATATAGTAAAGTAAAGATATTTATATATTGATAATTTATAATTTCAAATTATGCGCAATACCACGTAGAAACTCAACAATATTTTCTTTATTATAATTATCAACAATACGCTTTAAACGATTATTCCGTTCGTCAATTTTGCGACGTTTTGCAGGTGGTGTATCACCACGTTAAATTTGTTCAATTTTCATTTCTGTTGAGGATTGTTCATCGCGCATTACATCTATAAATGTCCATAATAACAAATGTGCAGCACCCGCACGAATATTGAATCCATGGTGCCACCCTTCTACGCAATTATTAGTTCTCTGCTCATTAGCAATAGTACTTGCATAATGATTCCATAATATAATGTCAAATATTGGGCCTCGACGTCCGCGCCGGTGTAGGTTAATACCAATCCAAGTATTTTCAAAATACCCAATCAACGGATCTAATTCGTTCTTATTGTTAATAAAAAATTCTTCTTCCATCAACTTCTCATAAGCATACACAACGTCACCTTCAGGAACGAATGCAAGTGAACATAGCATCTTCAAATTTAATTCATAATTGCTGTCAGTAAAATATTGTCTTTGTAATCCACATTTTTGAATATTTTTCCATATGCATTGGGAGAAATGGAAAAAACATCCTTCGATATTAACTCGTGGAAACACTTTAACTGCTGCTTTATTAAATGCAATTTCAAAGTCTGACATAATAATATCAGGTGATAAACGTGGCTCTAGCACTAACAACTGACGTAACATAGCTGTGTATGATTTTGATGATTTACCTGTCATCAAAACGTATACCAGTGGTATAACGTGGCCATTCACTAAGCCATGTAACGTATACAATTGGTAAAACATACTAGGAACTGTATAAAATGTTCCATCAGCGAACCACGTGTCGCAATTACTTAGAATACTCAAATTTTGATTTGTTGAGAATATCATAAATTTCTGTGTAATCTTTAAATTTAATGTTCTAGAATCACATAATAAGAAAGGCATATTTTTTAATGTTGTTTTATATTCATCAGGTATATCTAAATTATCTAAAGAAACAGGCTGTGGAGGCACATTTTTGAGGTTATGGCGGATACGTCGTACTGTTCTGGCAATATTAGCCTGTGAACTCATTTGACTAGCTGCAGCAACGGTTGTTTTATTACACGCAGTCTTAATAATTTTACTGGTAGCTTCTTTTGAAGAAGCAGCTTTTTTATGAATTTTACTCATAACTTTTTTAGCTTCAATAGTTGAAACCTCGGGACCGGAAATGATCCGTTTCCTTCAATATATTTCCTACAGATTAATAATTGTTGAATTTTATTTTGAATTATTTGAATATCATTAATAATCATGAAAATGTATATATTTACCATTGGAATTCATACTAGATGTATGACATCGGGCAGGAAATTTGTTTGTAAAATATAAAATACATCGCCATATAATTTTGGTTTTGGAGATATTATTAACACTATACATAAATCCATTATTGATAAGATTTTTTTTATTTTTTTGACTAATTACAAAATGCAAAGGCAATTTTTTAATGTATTATTTCTTATTGTACGAACAACGATTGAAATTAATATTTTAGAACTTTCGGTGTTTTATATAAACGTTTAGTTACAATAGTACAACACATCCAAGCAATTATACACTAGCTCGGCTGGCTCGGAGTAAATGAGCCACGCTTAGAATTACATTTCCCCTAGACGACGAACTGACATACTAAAGAGTCACGTGATTATATACAACATAACACCAGATGATAATGTAGGTATTTTATAATACCAGTATTTATAATACTCTGTAGAAATTTGTGTATACTCAGTACATGAATTAAATTTTAATGAAAATCTTAATATTTTATGAATTTTAGGGATTATGGTCACAAGTTACTTTTAATTAAGTTATTAAAGCTTTTAGTTACTTTTGTTCGAGTTATTGTGGTCACGAGTCAATTGTGTTGAGTTATTATTGTCGGAGTTGTTTGTGTGTGAGTGATTTTGGCCGGTCACCATATTTTATCGACTAAATTTTATGACTAGACTCGATAATTTCCGGTGCGTGGGTTCCACGATCCACCTGGAAACTTCTAGAATACTTCCGGCAGCCTGCCTGGAAATATTTTACTACGCAAAAGCTTCGGCAACCTGCCTGGAGTTAACTCAGTGAACACATGACCTTATTTTGACGTCATACGTAGGTCATAGAAATGTCACGGCATCTGATATAAATTTTATGTCAATCTGACGTTCTACATGACTTTAATATGACGTAAAGCTTGTGACATTATATTGATGTAAGCATGACTCTAGTATGACGCCACAGTTATGACTTATGTATCACGTACGTTTGACATAAAATCTACATTACATTGTTACGTAATAATAAAGTCAGTATATCGTATATCATAATGACGAAATGTTAAAATCATACATTTATGTCAGTAGCAAAGTCATGGTTATACTTAATATGGATGTCACTCTTAAATCATATTTCCAAATCAGTGACAAGTCAGTATTTTACGCAATGCTGATGTAATTTCTGAGTCATAGTTTTTTATCAGCTATTCATCAAAATAAAACAATCATAGAATGAATTCTCAAAAATGTGTAAATGTGTAAAATTAACAACCAAACGTCGAACATTTTTGGGGCCAAAGTAATCGATAAACTCGGTAATAGATTATTCAGATGTTTTAAATTAAAACATTAGCGAGAGCAAAAAAAAGTATCTTAATTTTTTTCAATGATATATCGAAAATATCATTTAGGATGACAAAGAAAATGTAACGACAGTTTGAACTCTTTCAATATTATGATACTAAAGTTTAGTATCACAATTTTTTAATCGATTAAATTTCAGACGATTTTGTGGAATTATATAATGTTCTGCAAAATTTTATATAAGATTTTTTAAATTTCACATCTCAACAAAAAATTAAAAAATTTCATGAAGCTTAATAAAATTGTATACAATTATCATCAAGGCCGACAAATATGGTTTCTATAAAATTCCATATAAGTTCATGGAGTTTTTTTAAATTTTGTGAAAATTCATCACAAAAACTTGTGAGCTCTCCCTGATTAAAAAAAGCGATTTAAAACGATTTGCAATGTTAAATGCTGATAAGAAGAGGGATTCAAAAGTATTCAAGGTATTCAAAAGCATTAAAAAGTATTTAAAATTTTTTATTTCGAATTTTTTTAAATCGCTTTTTTTAATCAGGGATGTCTTTTCCGGCATTTCACTCTAAATACATCAATTAAGCACGAGATTTTAACTCTCGTGATGTGGACCCATGAGCAACGTTCAGGACTACTAGCCAAGAAGAGCCGTGTTCGTACCCAGCAGACGCTCAGGATTTTATCATCATTTAACGTTATCTAATCTTGTTTCTGAATTCACAATGCGTTCTCGTGGTAATAATCAAATCAAAAATTCGGTATTTCATTTCTTTTTTTTTTTTCAAAATATTTTTTTCCGAATTGATAATTTCGACGACACCCATATGTCATATTGACGTCATAAAATGTCACACAGACATCACATTTATGTCATGTATACGTCATTAGTTTTACATCATTATCTTACGTAAAAAAGTGTGAAATAATGAGTCACACCTGATTCATTCGTGACTTATATTTTACGTAAATGATGACATAGCGTAACGTCACTCTGACTTTAAATTTACGTCAATGTGTTTACTGGGTAATTGATTAATTATTTTTATATACTTTAGTTATGGTTAAATTTAAATTTACGAATTAATTTATCTTACTCTACGAGTTTATCGAGACGCGACGATACCTTACGTACGGCTACGTATTAAATAAATTTTTCCGGCTTCCTGCCTGGAATGAAATTTATATAAATACCTTTACAATAAAATTTTATATTTCCTTCTCGTCGTAGTGTCCGTTCTGGTTTCGTCCTGGTCGGGTATTCGTCTAGTACTTGTAAATTCTGTCTCGTCCGACTCTCGTTCTACTCTCACTCTATACAACCTCTGTCCTCTCTTTTGCTCGCTCGTCTCCGAACCTCAATCTCCTTCACCTGTTGTTTAAACGCAATAAGTAATTTTGAAAAAGAAATACTGGCTACCTGCCTGATATTTATTAACAAATTTTGGAATATCTATCGTTTGGTTCCACAATCAAAAAACCCGAGTCGCAATTAAATAAATTTACCTAATATACACTAATAGAAAAAATTAAAGGATCAAAAAAAAATTCTAAATTTTTAGGCGATTTTCAACAGGCCCTAACTTTGAGAGAAATGGTCGTACGAGAAATAAAAAAAAACAAAAATTGTAGCTCCAAGTGTCTACTTTTTGGATTAGAACTTCAAAATTTTTTAGCGTCAGTGGTTTTAGAGTAATCTTAAAAAAACCAGCGACAAAAAAATTTTCAATTTTTTTTTATTTTTTTTTTTGGTCTCCGGGCGCGGAAACAATTATTTTTGCTTAACCACTATGAAGATCGGATACCTTTATTACTCAGCTTTGATTTCTTTTTTTATGGACCTTGATACGTCCACTTCTCGCCGAGATATCGGTCTTCATATGGAAAAGGATCCTTTTGTCTTCAATTATTATTATCTCAGAAACCAATGATCGCACAGAAAGTTGATAGTGGGTTTTAAAAACTTGAATAAATTCCCTTCAACGATTAGCCATTGCTTTTTCGAAAAAAAAATTTTTTCCTATCGTCACATGAATGTAAAAATGCCACAAAAAAAGGGCTTTTGGTAGTTTTTTGGAAAATTAAGCGCTGAAACGAAAATATTGTGGAAATCGATAATGTTAACTGTGCATTTTACAGTTCAATATGTCCACAAAAACCCTGCAGAGAGCCAGATTAATCCAACCAGCCGTTCTTTTGTTTCACGCGATCAAATTTTTGAAAAAATTAAAGGATCACGTTTTTTGCTCTGAAAAGCTCATAATCTTTAACAAGATGAAAACAAACATTTTTTCTGAGCTTTGTCCAAAATTTGATTGCAGACAGTGCTTAAATTTCTAAAAAAGAAAAAACTTTTTTTTCGAAACAAAAATTAAAAAAAAAAAAAATTTTTTTTGAATTTAATGACTGAGAGATCAGTAAAATCACGGAATGCAGCGACGGAAACGTGTTAAAAATTATTGGGTGTTGGTTTTGTAAATTTCCTAAAGATATTCCAAATAAAAATTGTTTTGAAAAATTTTTTTTTTCGAAAATTTTATTTCGAAAAAGAAGTTTTTTCTTTTTTGGAAATTTAAGCACTGGCTGCAATAAAATTGTGGACAAAGCTCAGAAAAAATGTTTGTTTTCATCTTGTTAAAGATTATGAGCTTTTCAGAGCAAAAAACGTGATCCTTTAATTTTTTCAAAAATTTGATCGCGTGAAATAAAAAAACGGCTGGTTGGATTAATCTGGCTCTCTGTAGGGTTTTTGAGGACATATTGAAATGTAAAATGCACAGTCAACATTATCGATTTCCACAATATTTTCGTTTCAACGCTTAATTTTCCAAAAAACTACCAAAAGCCCTTTTTTTGTGGCATTTTTACATTCATGTGACGATAGGAAAAAATTTTTTTTTCGAAAAAGCAATGGCTAATCGTTGAAGGGAATTTATTCAAGTTTTTAAAACCCACTATCAACTTTCTGTGCGATCATTGGTTTCTGAGATAATAATAATTGAAGACAAAAGGATCCTTTTCCATTTGAAGGCCGATATCTTGGCGAGAAGTGGACGTATCAAGGTCCATAAAAAAAGAAATTAAAGCTGAGTAATAAAGGTATCCGATCCTCATAGTGGTTAAGCAAAAATAATTTTTTCCGCCCCCGGAGACCAAAAAAAAAAAAATTAAAAAAATTTGAAAATTTTTTTGTCGCTGGTTTTTCTAAGATTACTCTAAAACCACTGACGCTAAAAAATTTTGAAGTTCTAATCCAAAAAGTAGATACTTGGAGCTACAATTTTCTTTTTTTTTTTTTTTTTGTACGACCATTTCTCTCAAAGTTAAGGCCTGTTGAAAATCGCCTAAAAATTTAGAATTTTTTTTTGATCTTTTAATTTTTTCCATTAGTGTAAATTAACGGTGTCTGAGTGTCGGCGTCTACTCTGTTGTTGGCTTCTGCTTTCTTCTCAACTAGGTCCGTCTGGTCCAACCGTTCTGGTAACAAGTGTCGTTTTCCGTTCCGTCTTCCGATTTCAATTACTCACTCCCCAGTCGACTAGTTGCATCCTACCCCGGATAACCCTAGGTGGTTTTGCAACATTATCGACAGTGCTCATAATAGATGTTAATTTAATTTAAACTGAACGCGGTAAATCAAATTTACCCCGTTACATCTATTTGTTGCATTTGTCTTCATGGTGGAATTTTCAAAGAATTTTGCCGTAATCTATCATAATTCATCGAGTAGGTTCCAAAAATACCATTGGTTCAAAAATTTATATATATACATATATATATATATATATATATATATATATATATATATATATATATATATATATATATATATATATATATATATATTAGGGTGCTTCGTTTCCGGCGAAAGTATTTTTTTCGTTGCTCATCAAGCAAAATATTGTTTTTTATGCTGCAACAAAAATTCCTGTCAAGTTTGAGCTCTTAATTACAATTTCAAGTACATTCCATTTGATTTCAAAGATTTCCCATTTAAAATACATGTAAATTTAATTACTTTTTTTTTAACTTTCTAATACTCAGCTGCATTTTATGATATCGACGCGGTTTTGGTCGCAAATTGTAGGGCATTTGGTGTTCTTCAAAAGTGCCCATAGTTACTTAGCTGTAATTCCAGCTGTTTTACTAGTGTCCGTTGCGGAAGTTATTTTTTCTATGAAATTGACCTTTATTGACTTGCGGAACGTAAACCAATGAAAGTACACTAAAAATGCTAATGGAGATTTTATAGGAAATTTTATTCCCTTCAAAAAAAGTCCTATCAGTCAAGTCGCTTAAGTCCATAGTTTCCGAGTTATAGTAATTTTAATAATTTGAAAAATAAAATATAAAAAAAAACTATTATAATTGATATTATATTTTTCAAATTATTAAAATTACTATAACTCGGAAACTATGGACTTTAGCGACTTGACTCATAAGACTTTTTTTGAAGGGAATAAAATTTCCTATAAAATCTCCATTAGCATTTTTAGTGTACTTTCATTGGTTTACGTTCCGCAAGTCAATAAAGGTCAATTTCATAGAAAAAATAACTTCCGCAACGGACACTAGTAAAACAGCTGGAATTACAGCTAAGTAACTATGGGCACTTTTGAAGAACACCAAATGCCCTACAATTTGCGACCAAAACCGCGTCGATATCATAAAATGCAGCTGAGTATTAGAAAGTTAAAAAAAAAGTAATTAAATTTACATGTATTTTAAATGGGAAATCTTTGAAATCAAATGGAATGTACTTGAAATTGTAATTAAGAGCTCAAACTTGACAGGAATTTTTGTTTCAGCATAAGAAACAATATTTTGCTTGAT
The DNA here is from genome assembly GCF_029852145.1 of Microplitis mediator. Classification (NCBI taxonomy): domain Eukaryota; kingdom Metazoa; phylum Arthropoda; class Insecta; order Hymenoptera; family Braconidae; genus Microplitis; species Microplitis mediator. The sequence continues at coordinate 10,188,157 of NC_079971.1, forward strand.
GAGCATCGAAAAAAATACTTTCGCCGGAAACGAAGCACCCTAATATATATATATATATATATTTATATATATATATATATTTAGTAGTTGAGGTGATAATATAAATTATTAAAACCAACTAATTAATTTAAACAAATGTTTCATTTAAATAAACGGAAATAATACAGTGATTGTAAGTATACAGTAAAGTAAAAAGCCTGGATGCGTGTGTACAATCCCACGGTCTATTACTAATTGTCCCCACCAATGTGGTAGAGATGGATAAAATGAAATAATCGATGTTCGACGGAAACTGTCGAATTTTATCGATCGCGTCACCTAGTAGCAACGCTACATATATACATATTAGGGTGCTTCGTTTGAAACGATTATTTTTTTTTCTATGGTCCATCGACGGAATCATGTTCTAAACATGTAAAAAAAAATTCTCACGCAATATGAGCTCTTTATTTTGATTTCAAGTACTCGCTAAATGAATTTAATATTTTCCCATTTGATTAACATGTAAATTTTGATTTTTTTTTCAATTATCAATAACTCCACGGCATTGCAGGATATTAAGTCGCGGTCAGGCGGAAATTACAGAGAAGTCCTTCCTCTTCAAAAGTGCTTGTAGCTAATTTACGTTTTGTAAGCGGCCTCATCGGTAAAAAATCTTAAAGCCAATTTTTTCTCAAATTTCATGGTTTTTTCAATTTACTCGCAAACCACTAACTTTAGAACAAAATTGTACTGACCTTTCCTACAGAAAATTTGATTCCCTACGGAAAAGATCATTTAAGCCATTATCGTAGAGCAAGTAGTTTCCGAAATAAATCTAATTAAACATCTTAAAATTCGAAAAATTACTGTTTCATCTAAGATTTCAGTACTTTTTTATAAAATTATGACCGAAGAAATATATCATATATACTGGTAAATATATCATCAAAATATGTCCAGTAATACGAAACTGTCTCCTATTACACTTCCTCCATCTTTTCTTACCTTAACCCAAATGTCTTTGTTTGACTATCGGAAGCTTTTTCAATTACTAACTCTCTCAGTACAAAGATAATTTTTCCATACTTTTTATAGTTAGATATACATGTGTGATATGTATTTATATTTTATTCTTATACATAATATGTTTCTATGGCCATAATTTCATAAAAAAGTACTAAAATCTCGGATAAAACAGTAACTTTTCAAATTTTGAAGCACTACGGTAATAGCTTAAATGGCCTTTTTTTTATAGGAAATCAAATTTCCTATGAAAAAAGTCCTGTGCAATTTTGTTCTAAAGTTAGTGGTTTGCGAGTAAATTAAAAAACCATGAAATTTGAGAAAGATTGGCTTTAAGATTTTTTACCGGTGAGGCCGGTTACAAAACGTCAACCAACTACAAGCACTCTTGAAGAGGAAGGACTCTTCTGTTCTTTCCGCCTAACCAGGTCTTAATATCTTGCAATGCCGTGGAGCTATAGATAATTAAAAAGAAAAAATCAAAATTTACATGTTAATTAAATGGGCAAATTTCAAATTCATTCAGCGAGTACTTAAAATCAAAATTAAGAGCTCATGTTTGGTGAGAATTTTTTTTCAAATGCTTAGAATATTACTCCGTCGATGGACCAGAGAAAAAAAATAGTCGTTTCAAACAATGCACCCTAATATATATGGGGTATTACATGCCAAATCACCGAGGTTTCGGCCCGACCCCCTTCGATTTCGCTGAAAATTTTTTATCATTTTCTACCCTACCAAAGACATTTTCCTGAATTTTTTCAGATTTTTTTACCAAACCCAAAAAAAGTTACGAATTTTTGAAAAAAACCGCTCTTTTTTTTTTAAATTGCTATAACTTTCTCAAAAATTAATCTTTCAACACTTTTTTTTTCTTTCAAAATTTGTGTTTTTAAATGTGGTTTTCAGAAAAAAATACAAAAAATGTTTCGAAAGTCACGATATATGAAATATTTCAGTTTTTTCAATAAAACTGTTATTTTTTCGAAGTTGGACACCTTCGATTCTCAATTTTTTTGTCTCAAAAAAAACTTCAACCAAGACAGTATTCAACCCCGCTATTCCCATTTTGTGCCGATTTTCCTTTATATTTTTTTTTTCGATTGAAAATACAGAAATTTCTAAATTTGGCTTATTTTTTTAAGACTTTGCGCTAAAGTTTTTTTGGAATGTTTTTAAAAGATCAGAAGTTGAATAAAATAGGACAAAAACGACCGTAAAGTGTATTAGGGGCAAGGATTGATTTTTTCGGAAGAAAATTCCAAATTTTTAAATATAGTGAAACCTGAACTTACAATTAACCTTCTCAATAAGACAATTTATAGATAAACTTGGAAAAATATAGATAGCCTTATAGACAATTTTGGATCAAATTGAACGGAAGATAGTATAGTACCGGATATCTCAACTGGTAGAGCACTCGGCGCGATACCGACATGGTCTAGGTTCAATTCTCAGTTTGGGCTATCTATAATTTTCTAAGTTTATCTATTGTTACGTTCCCGTAGTATTTTATTGATTAAATAAATTAATTATTTTTATTAAATTAATTTTTTTGCAATATAACGGAAATCGGTTACGATAAGAGAGTCGCCGTGGCTCGCGGGTAGTCAAAACAGATGACGATGCATGAGACTCGGGCCACCACGATTCTCTCACAGGGAACCTGAGATGCGGCGTCAACAATTTGTCAACTCTTTTGCTTTATTATATTTTTATAACGACAAAATAGTCAGTCCTTCGAAAGAGCTCATAGAGCTCGATCCTCTGCTCTCTATACAGTTAATAAACATAATTAATTCAAAATTAATTCAACCTTATTTTGGGGTGCCAATTGGCACCCCAATGTTTTCACCTACACCATGACCTGCCGATTTTCCTACCATTCACCCAGTGTTGCCATCTTAGGGGTTTTACCACTAAATCTAGTGGTTTCGATTTCTCCCTAGTGGGTAAAATTTATTTTTGGTGGTTAGTGGTTTCTTTGGTGGTAATGAAGTTTTGCGAAATAATTTTATTTATTTACTTTTTTTTTTAATGCATTGTTAATATTGTTCTTATTATTATATTTTATGCACGTTTCACAGAATTTTTTTCAATTAAATTAAGTATTTTTTTTTATTAATTATAAATAAATAGATTTCAAATTTTTTTTTCCTTCGTATCCCGCTTCAACAGTAGGTTATTATACTGGAACTTTCAAAGTATTTGAACTGTATGAATGAGATTGACTCTACAACTTTTCTCTTGAAACTCGCTATTAATTTTTACTCGGTTAAAATATAATTTAATACTTTTGACAATTATAACAAAATATATCTTAACTTAGCTAATAGTTTGGACTTAAAGAAAAAAAAAATTGTTTTCTACAAAAACAAAGAAACAAATGACTGTGAAAAGTGTTGGTCATGAAGATCACTTAAGTTTTACACTATTAGTATTTTATTTTAAATATTTGTTTCAATTTGATAATTTGTTTAATTATGTCGGAGTCTAAAAAATACTATCAAAAATTTCGAACCGCTTGGCTTCAAGACCCGATTTTGAAAAATTGGTTACAAGCCGTTGAAAGTACATCTGGTCTAAGAGCGAAATGTACAGCGTGTGGTATTACATTAAAAAACCATTATTCCGATCTAAAAAATCACGGGAATACTCCAAGACATTTAGAAAAAGCCAAAGTTGGTACATTTAATTATAATTACATTTTTGTTATCATTATTACTACCTTGTATGCATATCAAGTTTTACAATACTATATACTAACAATCACGTATTTTAATCTGTTCGTCAAAAAATCATTGATATTTCCATTTAATAATTAAATTACTAATATTTTCCTAAACAGATATAAAACAAACGATGTTAAAAATTATTTAATAAATTAACTTGAATATTTAATTTTTTTTAGGAAATAATTAGTCAACAAAAGCTTTCTTTCAAAACAGTAAAAAATAATTCAGTTTCAATAAAAAAAGAAGAAGCAAGATTATCATTATTTATGGATGTACATTCCAGCATCAGTTTAATCGATCATTTGGGTACATTAGTTAATCATTCACACAACGAAGAAACTAAAATTAAATTACATAGAACTAAATATTCTAATATTATAATAAATGTTTTGGCGCCACATTTTTTCAATATTCTTAAAGAAGATTTACAAAATAAGTCATATAGTTTATTGCTCGATGAATCCACTGATATTGCTGTGTTAAAGTATTTGGGTATTATAGTGATTTATTACAGTAATGTTTATAAGAAAATTATATCAAGCTATTTAGATCTTGCACCATTATTTGAGTCAAATGCTAAAGGCATCGTTTTTGCAATTAAAAAAACTCTTGATCGATTTAATATGCCCATAAAAAATTTAGTTGGTATTGGGACTGATAATGCATCAGTCATGACTGGCATAAACAACGGTGTTTACGCCAAATTGAAAGTTGACGTTCCCAACTTAATTCTAGTACGCTGTTTGTGCCATTCAATAAAACTGGCAGTTTCAGCTGCTGCAAAATAATTTTTACCTCGGAACCTAGAGTTTTTAATTAGTGAAACTTATAATTGGTTTGCCCGGTCTTCGTCAAGGCAAGATAAATATAAAAAATTGTACAACGCAATAAATGACGGAAAAAACCCTTTGAAAATGGTACAATCTTCTCAAACTAGATGGTTTGTCTATTGAATCAGCAGTATCAAGAATCCACCAACAATGGCTTGAACTGAAGACTCACTTTTCAATCACCAAAATGGATGAAAGGTGTTACACAGCTGAACAGTTACATTCAATGTACAGCGATGATGTTAATTTTGCATTTATATCATTTATTTATCCAATTCTTTCTGAGGTAAATAGAGTAAATAAACTTTTTGAGTCAAAAGATACGGATCACACAAAACTTTGTGATGAATTAATTAATTTAATTAACACACTTGTGAATAAAATAACACTTTCTTCTCACAAAATAGACATTTTTAAACAAAATATAAAGGACTATATTGATTCAACTTGTTACTTAGGATATAGATTTGAGAACGTTATGACTAAATTGAAAGAAAAGGGACTTTCAAATGATGATGATAAAGCAATTCGGGGTCGGTGTATTACATTTATTGTTAAACTGATTGAAGAATTAAAAATAAGATTACCAAATAATTTACAAATAATGAAAAATATTAAAAAAATTAGCGTAGATGATGCATTGAACCCCAATAAACAACCGATTATTGATTTATTAACTTATTTTAATAAGGATGAAGAATTTATTGCGCAAGTTGACGAGCAATGGCGTCAAATACATTTATTATCATGGACCGAAACCAATGATACCAAAAAATTTTGGTACAAAGTTCTGGAGTACAAAGATGCTCAAGGACATCCCAGATTTCAATAACTAGCTTCGTTTGCGATTTCGTTATTGATATTACCTCATTCTAACGCCGATCTGGACAGACTTTTTAGTAGTATGAATGTTGTTAAAAACAAACAACGAAATAAAATAACTTTGCCAATGCTAACATCAATTTTATCAATAAGAGCTGGTTTGTCACAAGCAGGCAAAGGTTGTGATACTTATGAAATTCCAGTAGACATTATAAAAAAAATCGGGACAAAAGAAGCTTACGCTGTCCCGGATGAAGTACGAATTGAAGGCCCTGAAAGTTCTTCAGACGAAAGTAACTAAGTCATAAAGTCTAAGTCGTAACTAAACGTCATAAAGTTATTTTATATAAAAAGTTAACATAAAATATTTAACTATGTATTTTATTTAATTATAATTTATATTAATATTTATATTTGTTATAAATCATAAAAATATAGAATTTATTAACAACAAAATTGAATTTCAATCAAATAATTTAATTAAATTGACGCTTTATTATTTTTAACTTCCCGCTAAGAAAATCGACGATTTTTTTTAAATGGTTTCAATATTTCTCTCTCAGGTAGCGTTAGTGGTCTTTTAGTGGTTTTTTTTTCGACAGTAGTGGTTCCTTGAGAGAATTTATGGCAACACTGCATTCACCTGTTATAATAAATTATTTCGAGTTGGAAACGGCATAGGAAATATTTAAATCGGAAATTAAATTAAAAATTAATAATTAATAAAATAATCGATGACCAAGGCCCACCGGGGGTCTATTGATACCCTACCGAGGCCAAGCCTGGATAAAATTTAATAATTAAAAATTATTTTTATTTTTAATTAGTTTGGGGTAATTCTCAAAACGTAACACTATAAATTGTCTTATTGAGAAGGTTAATTGTAAATTTAGGTTTCACTATATTTAAAAATTTGGAATTTTCTTCCGAAAAAATCAATCCTTGCCCCTAATACACTATACGGTCGTTTTTGTCCAATTTTATTCAACTTCTGATCTTTTAAAAACATTCCAAAAAAACTTCAGCGCAAAGTCCTAGAAAATAAGCCAAATTTAGAAATTTCTGTATTTTCAATCGAAAAAAAAAAAAAATATAAAGGAAAGTCGGCACAAAATGGGAATAGCGGGGTTAAATACTGTCTTGGTTGAAGTTTTTTTCGAGACAAAAAAATTGAGAATCGAAGGTGTCCAACTTCGAAAAAATAACGATTTTATTGAAAAAACTGAAATATTTCATATATCGTGACTTTCGAAACATTTTTTGTATTTTTTTCTGAAAACTACATTTAAAAACACAAATTTTGAAAAAAAAGAAAGTGCTGAAAGATTAATTTTTGAGAAAGTTATAGCAATTTAAAAAAAAAGAGCGGTTTTTTTCAAAAATTCGTAACTTTTTTTGGGTTTGGTAAAAAAAATCTGAAAAAATTCAGGGAAACGTCTTTGGTAGGGTAGGAAATGATAAAAAATTTTCAGCGAAATCGAAGGGGGTCGGGCCGAAACCTCGGTGATTTGGCATGGAATGCCCCATATGTAATACAACGCGCCATGTTGCGATGATAGCGACTACAACTTTCAACCGATCTTAATGAAACTTGGCACACTTATTCTATGAACGATTTTCACGTTTAAGTTCGAACATGAGCAAAATCGGATTTTTTCGTAAATAAATTTTTAACGGCTATATCTATCCTTATTATGTAAAAAGAACTTGATAACCGATAGAAAAAGCAATATTTACTTTTTTTTATTTTTTGTTTTACGATAATTGTTTCACTTTTAATAAGGGTTCAAAGTCATACAATTGACTCATGTGTTATGGTGATAATGCCATTATTTATATCTTTGAAAATTTTTGATAGATGATTATTAAATTATATATACTTATAAAAAGTGAAACATTTATCATAAGAAATCGACTTCCATTTCGGATGCCGAATGGCCATATTTATTTTGATAATGATCACACAAATTAAGGAACAAAACTTGTTCCTTTAATTGTTTTGTAAAACTGTCAGCAATCGGCCCAGACAAACGGTTCAATGGATCGATTTAAAAATTTTCTGTAAAATCACCTGGCAGCATGACCCTTTCCATCAATATTCTTAAAGTAACGATTGATTAACTAAAAAACTATCAAAAGTCAATTTTTTGGAGGTTTTTCAAATTGATATTGAGGACGAAAAAAAAATTTTTTTTTTTAAATCGAGAATGAGACTTGTAGGGGGGGGGGGGGGTTTATTCAAGTTTCTAAAGCTGCCCTCAAAATGACTGTACGGCCATTTATTTCTGAGATATCGATAATCAAAGACAAAAAGATCCTTTTTCATTTGAAGACCGATATATTAGCAGCAAATTGTCGTATAAAGAAACAGAAAAAAGAAAATTGTAGCTGAATAAATTTTCTAAACAAGTCATGAATTGATTTTTCTAAAAAAATTTTCCCGGCTCCGTAGACCCAAAAAACAATACCAAACAATTTAGAAAAATTTTGTCTCGAGCTATTTCTTATGATTCCGCAAAAACCGTAGCTCAAAAAATCAATTTACTGAAAGATCTTCAAACTAGAGATTTAAAGCTTCAATTTGCTTTTTTATTCGTTCGATACGATTATTTTTTATGAAAATACAGCACTCCAAATATCACTAAAAAATTTATAAAATTTTCTTGTTCCTTTGATAGATCTTCGTTCGGTTGATGATAAGACTCGTCGGATTGTTTTGCATTATAATAACTTATCAAGTTGATGTCGTTGATCCGAGCTGTATATCCTGATTCGAGAGTGAATATCCCTGTCCCCGATATCTTCACACTTTCCAATGGCTTCGTTCTCCACATAACTTGTTACTGTTCTGGGTGAGGTAGAGAATACAACCACCCTTTCGATTTTTCGAGTGGCTTCCAAAAAACGCTCTAAGTCTTACTTAATTTAACATTGCAATTCTTGAAAGCAGTGGAATCCGAATAGATAAGCAGGTCAGATTCACATGATGATTGAAGGCTTCTATTGTAGACGACGGAGATTGGTGGACAAATGAATAGCCTATTCATCCTTTTGCACCGAGTTAATCCTTTTTGGTTCCATAGAGAGTACAGCCTCGTGTCTTGTGAAATTAATAAGTAGTCCTCTTTGGGCTGAATGTATGCAGATCCCACCAAGGCATCCCCGATGTGTTGTTCAACCGGATATGGACTCATTTTATAAAGGCTGTAGATATCTTGCTAAACTAGTGGAACGAGTAAGAGGAGGAGCAATTGCTGATGGAGATAGTCGTGGGTCAACCGCGAAATTCTATATATTTCTCCGGAATATATCTCCCTGGTTTTAAATGGTATTAAATATTTTTGATTATTAGCTGCGTAGTCCAAAGCTGTTCTTCGTATGGTTCTGAATCCAAGAAGATTTGGCGATAGCTGTCCTAGAAGTGCTAAGTTTATTGTACTTGTAACAGTTCTTAAATAAGATATAAAATTTTCAAAACACGACTGTGTAATGTTACTCCAAGCGTTTAAGTGATCGAGGTATATTAAATAGGTCATGTTACCTTTGAATATAGGGCCCGTAAGATTTCGCATTGGGTCCCTACTCTTTAATTGTAAGCTAACTTCTCTATTTAATTGATGTTGAACTGCATGCAGATCAGAATTGACTATCTGAGTGTTTTTTCTTAACTGCATGGTGGATAACCACGGTGCAGCTTCTAAATCCTTAAACCGTTTTATGTAATGGTCAAGAAGCCCCTTATTGCTGGAGGAACTTGGTATAAATTGGTCGATAACGATTAGTCCTGGATTGAGCATCTGATGGAGTACTTGAAGGCGGTCTTCTATTTCTTGACTCATTCGTCGATAGACATCAATTTTTATATAAAGTTGACAGCCAGCTGCGTTTATTATTTTATGGCATTCCTTATAACTTCTTCGATTTCCAGCTCCTGAATGGATGGTCGTCGAAGCTGAATGGTGTTGAGGTCGATTCTAGTTACCAGTTTCCATTCCTCTTGTGTAAAACGTACCTTTCCCAAGGGTTCGTAGTAAAGTCCAGCCCTTAGGTTAAATTGTTCAATGTTAACTGCACTACTGTCAATATTTGTTACCAGATAGCTGATGAGTAGGGGGACCATCCAATTCGTGGCATTCATATTGCAGCGTCTCCTACGAAAAAAATTATAATTATCTGACTAAAGCTTAAAAATTATATTTATAAACTGATTCACTGAGCGTTCAGATTTTAAAGCATATTCTGCTAATGAACTCATACATATCATCGTATTGTCCCCATGGACAAACGCTCCCATTTCTTGAAAACCTAACAAGATCATATTTATACGCATCAATTTTCGACTCATCGGATATTTGAATCCGCTTTTATCACTATAGTTATTCCAGAGTTGCATGTTCGTTGTATAATATTCACTCACCTTCATTTCCGCGACAGTATTTCTGTTATTATAGTGATCATTACTTTTTATTTTTTTCATTCCATTATTTACTTTAGAATTATTGTTATTTGTATCATTGTTATTACCATAATTCATACTTCCTTTCTTGCATTTAAGTTTACATTTTTTTTTATCTCGGTATCCACCATGAGATCCCAAATTTTTTCTGTTATTCCCGTCTTTATTTAAAATAACAAACTCATTACTTTCATCAGAATCACAAACACTATCCCCGTCGCTGTTTGAATCGAATGGGCATTTCCTTTTGCTTAGAGAAGTATTAATAGTTTTGACGTTTTCAACGCACCGGGCCTGCTTGCTACTGGTAAAACCATGAACGACATCTTCGCTGACATTAGAAACACGAACGGCATCCTCGCCGCCAATAAAAACACGATCGGTATTCTCACCAATTCTTGAGTTATAGTTGAATTTTTTGTCAACACACATCTTATAAACATCATTTGCCATGAAATCGTCATGCACAAAACTTGAAACTTGACTTCCGTCGGCATTCTCGCCAATTCTTGAATTATTGTTGAACTTCCTGTCAACACACTTATTATCAACATTATTCGTCATAAAATCTTCATGGAGAAACCTTAAAACTTGACTTTCGTCGGCATTCTCGCCAATTCTCGGATTATTATTGAACTTTTTATCAACACTCTTATTATCAACACTATTTGTCACAAAATCTTCGTACATAAAACTTAAAACTTGACTTCGATCGACATTTCGCCAATTCTCGGATTATTATTGAATCTTGCATCAATACTCTTATTATCGACATTATTCGTCATAAAATCTTCATGCAATAAACTTAAAACTTGATTTCCGTCAGCATTTTCACCAATTCCCGGATTATTATTGAATTTTTTATCGACTTTATTCTTAACATTATTTATCATAAAATCTTCATGCAAAAAACTTAGAACTTGATTTCCGTCGGCATTCTCACGAACCTTCGAATTATTATTGAACTTTTCATCAACACTCTCAATATCACCATTATTTGTCACCAACTTTTATGCGTAAAACTCAAAAATTGACTTCCGTCGGCATTTTCGCCAACTCTCGGATTATTATTGAACTTTTTATTATCAAATGAGTTAGAATATTCATCTGAACATACCTCATATGGTTCCAGCGTAACTACTGGTACTGCAATTTCCACTTCTTCTCGAGTGGTGTTAATAATAAATAAATGCGCCTTTTCGTTACGGTTTGTAACTAGTGCGTCTCCCAAATGAATTCCTTTGCCTACCTTGAGGCATCGTACGTACTCCGTTTTCATCTCTGTGTTCGCAATACAGACGTAAAATCCTGTTTTGGCCCGTGCTGGCACCGTAATAGTTTCTTCATGCTCGAATTTAATCACCTTGTCGTGTAGTTTTAAACATCCCTGAGAGTATAACACATCTATACAATTATTTTTTAAAAATTTGGATCCCAAAATACCATTTCTCTTAATCGGAAAGTCATTCGGAACTAAGTGAAATGTTATCGGGAAGCCATAAAATTTTGTATAAATTTTTCCCAATGTAAATACATATTCTTTAGTGATACCTTTTAATTTTAAAATATCAGTACGATCAACCCAAATATCTGTACCAACCATGTTATATTTTAGAAGATTTAACTTACAACCCGTGTCGATCATTAAAATTACCGGGTCCAAGAGCTCCATTGAAGATAGTTTGATGGTAGGAGCTTCACAATCGTGGTTTAGTTCCACTATGGCCACTCGAGTGCTTCTTCTTCATACTCCTCGTTCTCCTCCTCTGCTTGTACCTGCATTACTGGGCGCTCGGTCCTGGCAACCTCCCGCGTCGCACCCTGTCGTGGAAGTTGTTGGCAGTTTCCCGTCCTGATTTCCTTTGCCATTTCTTGATTTACCCCTGAAGAACCTGGTTGAGGCCATTCCGTGTAATTTCTTCGATTATTTTCCATTCTTTTCCTGCAATCTGACATAAAATGACCAGGTGCCTTACAATAATAACAAACCTTTTCAGATGTCGAATTATTCCTTGGAGCCGGAGGTTCGCTGGATGACAGTGGGCGGTTGAAGTTGCTTCTGAATCTATCGTTATTTAGATTTGCATTATAACTATTATTATTACGATTGTTATAGTTATTATTATTTCTTTGAAACGGTGGCTCGCTGGATGACGATGGGTGGTAAAAATTTCTTCTGAATCTATCTTTATTTGAATTTGTGTTATGATTATTATTATTATTGTTGTTATAGTTATTATTATTATTGTGGCTCGGGATTCGCTGGAAACAATCAACAGCGCTGTGCCCGGTTTTATTACAAATTTGACAAATTACTGGTTGTCCCTTGACGAATGTTACTCGTTTACCATCTTTATGTGGTAAGTCGTAATTATAAGGTTGATTCGGATAATTAAAATCTCTTTCTCTTGAGATCTTACCTCTTAGCAATTCCTTGGCTTTTAGTTCTTTTTCTATGTTTACCGATTCAAGCAGAGTGTTCTGGAACGTGTCATCTCTTCGGATTTTCTGCTCGATCTCTGGTTTGAATCCTCGTATGAGGCAGTCTCGGAATTCGTTTACATACCTGGTTTTCTCGGCTGGCGTAAGTGCTACGTTGCTCTATGCTTGAATCAGATCTAAAATTTGGTTACTGAGTTCTCGAGCACGGTTTGTGTATGACAATGCAGATTCATCATCACGTTGAAAAATTTTTCTCATTTCGCCTTGGAGTTGATATATCGATTTTGGTGGCTCGTACAATTCCTTTAAATAATTAACAAATTCATCAACATTTACAAAAACCGTACCTTGTATTGTTCGTCGTGCCTCCCCTCTTAGTCTGTTTCCCAACAGCATTACCAAATTGTGATTATGTTCCGCCGGCACTATAGCTTGTGCTTCTCTACATACATCAATAAAATAAGCAAGTTGAATATTGCTCCCATTGAAATAAGGAACTGCCTCCAATGCATACTTAATTGGGATAGGCATTATAATGTTAGGTGGATTCATGTCCAAACCACGTACCTGAAGCTGACCGTCAGCCCCACTTGCAGCGTCGATCTGCCCTGCTCTCAATAATTGTTGACGGTGTAACTCTTCCTGTACACGTAGTTCCTCGTTTTCTCGTTGTACTCTTTCCCGCTCAGCTTCTTGGCGTATGCGGTCCTCGTTCTCCCGTTGTATCCTTTCTCTTTCAGCTTCTTGGCGTCTGCGGTCCTCAGTCTCCCGTTGTAGTCGTTCTCTCTCAGCTTCTTGGTTGACAGGATGATTTTCTCGATGCAGATTCCTAGGAATAACTCCCAACAAATGTGCCTTTTGTTCTGGCGTTAGTAAATTTGGATTGGAAGGCAAATTCTCCCATTCAACTTGATTATTACCTGGATTACCTTTTTTATTATCGTTATTTCTTTTTCCGGACATACTCAACTACCGCGGGCATTTCATAATTGAAATCCCACTTCTGACACCTAAATTTATTGTTTATGTTACGTCTAACATGCAATACAGTCTCTTATTTTGAGTCAAGACACTTAAGTCCTTTACTCGGGCGACGGAGACCTCGTCGTTACGGTAACGAGTATAAAATAGTAATCAGTATAAAGAATTATTTTAAAATAAATAATAACTTGAGAACTTACAGTTGATTATATGAATTTTATTCAGCTTCTGTTGTACACTCAAGTTGTTGTTGGTTGGAAGATCGTTTAGTTATTGTAAATCGTATGATGGACAAGCAAAGATACCACGTTCAATCTTTATTTGATTAATACTTCTAGGCTGACTGCGTAGATTAATAACATTTGAATCGTTGAGGGGTTCACAGAGTGACTTTTTAAAAGAGGCGAGCGAAGATGTTAAATCGCGACAGAGGCTTAGACGCGGCTGAACCGAGGGGACTGGACTGGACAACTAGACCGAAAACCGCGAGTTTATATAGACTCAAAATGAGGGAAAATGTCATGAATCATGGACCGTGTCCTTGTTCTTGTACAAAAATAAGATGCGAACCGTGCCAGCTTCTAGTTTTATGAATTTCTGGTGACTTCTAACATATTTCTCCTCCTGCGGTTCTATTCTGCACGTGCGGTAGCCGAGGTTAAAGATCAAGGCGAAAAGTAAAAAAAAATCGGTTTTTCAGTTGACCCTGCGGGCCAGCCCCAGTACTTCCCGCTGTTTTCGAGCTCAAGAACCTCGAAAACATTATTGTGAATACATTTTCGAGCTCGAAGAGCTCGAAAATACGTTTGTATGCTGTTGTTTTCGAAAAAAAACGTTTTTCAACGTTTTTTCTCGAACGATATCTCTCAAACGAATTGACCGATTGAGACGGTTGAGGTGGCAATCACGCGTTTTATCAAGTTCTAAAGCTGATCAAATTTTGAAATTGATTTATCGAGTTGATTTTGAGATATTTCAAAATAACCAAAAAAAAAAAATTTTTTTAATTCTATCGACAACGGTTTGTCTTGAACGAATAAAGCGATTTTGATGGTTGAGGTGGCATTCGACGCGGCTTATAAAGCTCTAGAGTCCAGTCCATTTTGAAATCAATCCATCGAGCACATTAAAAGTTATCAAAAAAAAAACATTTTTGAAAAAACTTTATTTTTGGAATATCTCTGAACGAGCCCTACTGATCAAGCTCAATTTTCTTTCAGCTTTAAGGTATTAACAAGCCGCGTCGAATGACACCTTAAAGTTCAAAATCGGTTCATCCGTTCAAAAGATACAGGTATTTACATACGTACCTACGTACGTACATACATACATACACTCGGACATCATCTTGAAATTAGTCAGAATAGCTTCCTAGAACCTCAAAACGTCGACATCTGATGAAAATTCGATTTTCGTAAATCGGACCGAAACCAATAACTTCCCGAATTTGTGAAAATTTACAATTTTCTTAGCGGAAAGTTAAAAAAGAAAACATATAATTAATATTTAAATTATATCTTCTAATTTTCAGTATTCAGTTTATTCCTTTCATATACAATATTTTTAATACGGATGTAAGTTATCTAGGGCTCATTATTTCCCTTAAGGGTACATGAAAGGTTGAATTCCGCGAAGTAATATCGCGCTCAACTACTGGTCACGAGTGTAAGCAAATAAGAAAAGAATTTATTAGAAAAATCATTAATATCTGAATTATACCTTTTAATTATTCGGTAGCTCGGCTGAGACAGCCGTTCGGCACACGCGTGGCTCGGGTGATCACCGAAGTTAAGTAGCATTGAGCATGGCCACTACTTGGCTGGTTGACCGTTTAGCCACGCGTTGGGTTCGAACGAAGGTCTCTGACCGTTAGGCGCGGGATGAAGATCCAGTGATCGGTAAAATGGGAATTTTATCGATCACTGAAGCTTCACCCAAACCGAAACTGTACTGGCTAGGTTTTCTCTGTGGTTTCCCTACGCCACTACACCTTCATTGCACAAGGAAGGTTGTAGGGCATCACCGTAATGATGCAGTACAGTATAAGCACAAGTCGGCCACAGCCGCACAATGAAGGCAGAAAGAGAAGTAAAGCAGTTGCGATATGAAGGCAAAAAGTGTAAAAAGCCGTTACTACGGCTGTTTACTAGAAAACAATTAAAATTAAAAAAAATAAAAATTAATTATTCGGTAGCTCATTTTATATAAAATGTTTCTATTACGGGGGTAAGTTATCTGAAAAATTCAGCATTCCCTTGGAAGATTAATTATTATGCAATTGTAGTGTAAGAAGGTTCTGGAAACGATCACCTTGGTCAAATATAGTCTTGCCCTTGACGACACACGTCATCTCAGCTTAACCTCCAAGGGCGATTGGAGGGGCGCTATCTGAGGGGTACCACTCAGCACCAGGATGGTAGAGGGATTGCTCGGGCCTCTACAAGAGTGCAAGAAGTGGTGGATTCCGAGGGGTACTGTCGCGCTTATTGGTTTAGAAAAAGAGTTCTAAGCGTTGGGGGGGGGGCACCGGTCGTGGTCGGGAGCCAATAGAATAACAGAGTCGTTTGATAATTAAAACGGAAGCCCTTGGTTGGTCAAGTAACAGCCTTGTCTGCGGCACGCCCCGATGAAAAAAGATTTTATACAATTGTATAAAATTATATACAAAAAATGGCCCGATCCAATCGTATACAACTGTATAGAAATTGTATACGATTCTATATAATTATGTACGATTCTATATAATTGCAATATATAGAATTGTATATAATTATATAGAATTGTATACGATTTCTATACAAATTGTATACAATTGGATCAGGCCATTTTTTCTATCCAATTATATATAGTCTATATATAATTATATATAGTCCATATATAATTGATATATAATTCTATACAATTGTATAAAATCTTTTTTCATCGGGGCGTCATCCTGGCTTGACCACCAAGTTACTGGATGGAAGGGTGACATCTTGAGGGGTACCGCTCGGCACCAGGAGTGGTAGAGGAGCCGTTTGGTAATTAAAACGAGAGCTCTTGGTGGACGGCGAGCATGATGTCAAGACCGAGATTTTATAGCTCATAAATCACGCGACGGCGGGTCCCGAATGGGAATAAAGAAATAAAGAAACTAGATGACTAACACAGGTGTGTTTTAGTTTTACCCGTAAAATTGGGGCTCCTCGCTTGCCCCTCTCTCTTCTGCGGTAAGAAAAGAAGTGCCGGTGTGCGGTACGCTCAAACCAAGAGTAAGTGTACTAGTGTATACGTAGATTTAAATATGGTATTACTCTGTACGCATTGATACACAAATAAATATATGTGTGCACACTGTGTTAACTATTGTTTTTATGTTCCTTTCTGTTGTGTGATCGGTTATAAATTAGCTGACCATGACAAAATATATATGAGTTTTTTATATACATATATACGGATATTCTTTATTTTGTTTAATATTTTAGTATACGAATTTCTGTATATATATATATATATATATATTCCTTCATACTAAAGGTTTTAGTATATTTATCAATTATTTCTTATGTTCTATTATATTTTATAAATAGCTATTTTTAATCTTATTATTTTTTTCTGTTCTCTACCCTGGTCGTAACAGACATCAATACATTTTATTAATGTTTCAATGGATAATCTTTCTTAATATTAAAAAACAAAACGTACGTTTCAGATAAAAAAAAGTTTATTTTTACTCCATAAACGTACTTGAATAATCTAAAAAATTATTTGTTTACCCGACAAGTCAACCTTTCGAGGAGAGATTACATTTCTCGTACCAGTAATAATAATGAGAGTAATAAATTATGGTTAAATTTTATTTTTCAGTATGTATTAACTGTAGGTACACTCTTGTTTCAGTATGTATTCACTCTGGATAAACTTTGGAAGCATGATGAACAAATGGAACAAACACTCATTGGAACATGCTTGGATCAGCATGGATACATAATGTTTCCTGACTGTTTGCAGAGTGGATTCAGTGCCGTGAGAAAAGGGAATTTGCTAATCTTTATAATTGTAAGTCCTTTAAGTTATTCTTTGTTGAAAACTATCATATAACTGTTATTGGAAAATTTTGAACGGTGGTAACAGTGTTTAGTCATTAGCTGAATCTAGTTTTCAGGATCTCAAATTAGACATTAACTTTTCCACTCAGGTAGAGACAATTCAAATTTTAGATACATCCGTTAAATATTTTTTTGATTGTTCTAAAAAAATTTTTATAAGATTTTCCGGATTTGTACTACATTGACATATATTCAAACTAACTACATTGATGGATAACTACATTGAATAAAATTTTTATTCAAATTAACACTTCGGTTTTATGCAAAAACAAATGAAAAAGTGAATTTTTTCTAATGGTTCGACGTTTGATTTGAAAATATTAAATTTTATATTATTGGGTACAATAATTTTGGAATAAATTAATTTTTAACACCTAATAATTTTTTTAATTCTTGATGTGTGATTTTTTCTGTGTCGAAGACTTAATTGGACTCAAAAATATTTAGTTAATGGAAATATACAACATTAATTATTTAATCATCACATACCAATATTAACCACCCCATGATTGGTAAGCTCCCAGCATGATTGGAGTCGAAGAATACTTAGTGAACTACTTTGTTTAGCGCTAAAATAACCAAGTGCAGCATCAGTTACATGATAAGCTTGAAGTGAAAATTCATATAGACTCGGTAATAATTGCGCGACAGCACCGACAGCTTCGTCTGCTACATTTATGCAATCAGACAAAGATAATGATACTATTTTTGGTGTAAGACACGCCCATAGTCCAGCTTCTGTGACCTCATTGCAACCAGCCAATTCCAGTTCAAATAAAGCCTACAATAAACAATGTGTCAAATAGCATAAAAAAATTTTCAATAGACATAAATAGTAAAAAATTAGAACTAAGGCTCCATCAATTTTTTAGTATACTAATATGCTGAAATTTGAAATAGAATTTTTTATGGAATATTTCCGTTGAAAAATACATACAGTATATTTAAAGTTACAAATACACGAATTTGATGTCAGCATTGCTAACAGAAGGTAGAGAAATCTAGCCGCAAACGAATTCCATTTTTCATATTTTTGAACTCTCATATTATGTTTATTTATGATAACTCATTTACCATTCTCGCAAATGAGGATAACTATTATCTACAACTAGCTTTTCAGTTTATGATATTTTATAACTATAAAATCCTCAAGCATAAGTGAAATCAGAAATTCTAAAGTATCAATAATCAGGTTTATCACCTATTAATTATACATACGTAAGCGCTTGCAATTAGATTCAACTTTTTTTTAACCGTTAATGTTCTTGAATTGAATTAAAATCCGAAGTTCTTTGTCATAAGATATCTCAAGATTATACTTATTATTTATTTTCAAAACTTTTATCCAAAACTATTCTATCTCGAGATATTTAATTTGCTGGAATTTGTGCCACTGACAGCACTTAAAAGCTATAACAGCAGAATATATCTGGACCACTTTTATTAAATATTGAAGAATGTTTAGTCTTAGAAGCCCTAATTTCGTACTTCAACAAACCTTTGTTTGTCAAAATTGATAATAATTTGTTATATAATCACCTGAAGATGATCTAAAAGAGCTTCAAGACCTCGATCAGTGACAGCACAGCATCGTAATGATAGCGAATGAATGTGCCGTTGTGCCATAGGGAACCCATGCGTCAATTCGGGTATGTCTTCGTCAGCAGCACCCAGAAGGACTAACGAATGAAAGCCTCGTCGAATAAGAGATGCATAAAGTTTCGTTCGTGATCCAGAAGCCATTCCTCTGATCTCACGACATCTCACTACTGGTACCAGTCCTGCCCAAAATCGTGGTCTTGCATACAACACATCTCGCCAACGAGTACAAACCTGGATGAAAGAAAAATTAGTTATTCAATAAATTAGAAAGTGTCATATATACATTTTTTTAAAGTAAAAATTGTACTTGAGCTAGAATTCTCCTTTCACTGACGTTGAAGTACAAAAAAAACGGACTTAAAAAATTCTCATCCAACATTAATTGTTCCCAAGATAATGGTGGAATGTAGTCAGGAGTACCGCAATTAGCAAGTGGTACATTTTTGATCCGTAACTTTCCTCGGGATATTTTTGTTCTGACAACAGTACTAGAACTACTCACACCTTTGCTGTTGGCAACATTAACTGAATTATTAATGGACATTGGAATGCTTCTGCTTGGCTTCTCAGGTGTCTGACTAGCATTTGTGTTCTGGATACTCATATAAGCTATACCACCCCCACCTCCACCACCACCACCACCACAAAAAACATTTGTCACACGTTCCATCACGCTTGTCTTGCCACTTCCTGCAATAAGTATCATTATAAACAGAAAGAACAATATTTTTTTTTTATTTTTGTAGAGATTTATATTTGCATCAAAAATACACTATCTGCATTATTCCATTGTAAATAAAGAATATATTTTTCTAATCGAAGTCTCTAATTCAACAATATTGAATCGACTCTCTATAATGACAGATTTAATTCGTACAGTATGCATCTATTATAGTAAAAATTCTAAGCCCGGAAACAAATGATTAGACATGACCAGGTTGGATCGGGTATGATTATGCCTGATCAGGCAAAAAAACCGACATGATCAGGCCTGTAGATATTGATTCATATCTGATCAAGTATAAACAGGCCCGATCATGCATGTACAGGTATGATTCCACTAAACACATTGATGTAAATTTGACGTGACAATAACGTTACGATATGTCATCATTTCCGTAAGATATAAGTCGTGAATGAGTCAGGTGTCGCATTATTTCCCACTTTTTTAGGTAAAATAAATCATGAAAGATTAATGACGTAACCATGACATAAATGTGATGTCTGTATGAGATTCACGACGTCAATATGTCATAAGAGTAATGACAAAATCATTAGTCCAGAAAAAATATTTTTAAAAAACAAAAAAATGAAATATTGAATTTTTGATTTGATTATCACTGCGCGAGAACGTTCTGTATTTAGAGTTAACTGCCGGAACAGACGGAGTTTATAAATTCTTGTGGTGTACTTTTACAAAATTTTGGAA
Organism: Microplitis mediator; assembly: GCF_029852145.1. NCBI lineage: Eukaryota > Metazoa > Arthropoda > Insecta > Hymenoptera > Braconidae > Microplitis > Microplitis mediator. The sequence continues at coordinate 10,208,547 of NC_079971.1, forward strand.
AACTTCGTGAACTTATATGAAATTTGATAAAGTTCCGTAAATTTTTCCCTGATGCTTTTGAATCACGGTAGAAACACGGTGGAATCTCGGTGGATTTGCCGTGGTTACACGGTGGGTTTGTGCCATTTTACCACCGTGTATACACGGTGTTCCCACCGAGATCCCACCGAGTTCCATGATGTATCCACAAATTGTATTACGGGGGAAAAACGATTCCGCCGACTTATAGGCTCGATCCAGAGACCTTTAAAATTAAAGTCTGATCTGTTAACCACTGAGCCGAATCTTACACTTGGAAGTGAGGTTGATTGTGTTTGTTGGGATGAAATTGGACTTGAGAAAACTAAAGACATCAAATAAATGATTGTTTTCTTATTTTTGTTATATTCAAATATATTATTGTTTGTATGGTAACGAGACCAATATAGTGCTATACCCAATAATAACGAGACAATAAATACTTGTTTTGGTCAATTATATAAACGAGAAGTTGAAATTTTTCAAATTAAATTATAAATTTTGTAAGTAAGTATCTCGGTTTCCTATAACTAAATTCAGTATGAAAACTTCGAAATTCCCTTGACTGTCACGCTAATGGTCTTGTTAGCCTATTTCCAGGACTTGCAAGAGGGCGCCGTTGTGTATGCAACGTTCCGTTTCGCTACGACGAATTATACAAAAAATTTACAATTAAAGTGAACAAAAAATTCCAAAAATACCCTAAAAGGGTTCAGCAACTCATAGTGAACAGTCTCATTAGTGAAAAAGTGATCAAAACACCCACAATAGTGAAAAAAATAGCCAAAAACAATACCACGCCCAAGATGGCGGACGAAAAGGCTGCGACATCAACAAAAAGAAAGGGCGCGGACACAAGTAGTATGAACCCAGTGAATAAAATGCAGAGAAATCAAACACAGAAACAAAGAAACATCTCAACAGAAATGTTAGATGTTGAATTCAAAAAAATCATGTCAAAAGTGCAGAACGATAAAGCAAAATATAGTCCAAATCTTAAAGTATCAAGACCTAGAAAAAACAGTGGCAGTGACAACCAATCAACAACATTAGATAAAGATGGCTGGAAAGTCCCCAGAAACCCAGTAAGACCGACCGGACTAAAAGAACCTCAAGCGACATCTACTGATAACAGGTATAAAAATTTAACAAATGACACCGACAATACCGACAACACTACCGATGATATGGAAGTTATGGCAGATGGTGATAACTCAGCCAAAACGAGCCAAAGAATTACAGCTCCAAAACACAAAGAACACAGACCACTTCCAATAATCACAAGCGGAGTGACGATTAAAGACACCACAAAATTACTGAGTGATAATCAAATTAATAAAGCAGAATTTAGCCTTAAGCAAGTAAGTCCAAATAACAACATAACTATAACATGCAGTAACTTAGATACCTATGCAAAGGTAAATAAAATATTTATAGCCAATCAAACGCTACACTACACCTATACCCCTAAAAGCCAGAAGCCAAAATCAATCATTCTAAAAGGAGTAAAAGAATTCACGGCTGAAGACGTCAAGAATGAACTAATAGAACTCCAAATACCAAATGTGGAAATCCTAAAAGTAGAACCCATAAAATTCAAAACTAGAAGAGGACAAGAAATTACTCACCACTTAGTATAAGTAACAAATACAAGTACAACGAGTGAACTAATGAAAATAAAAAGAGTACTATTCCAACAAGTAAAATGGGAATACTTATGAAAAAAAATAATTATTCAATGCCGAAACTGCCAAAAATTTGGTCATTCGAAGGCCAACTGCCACTTAAAGTCAAACTGTGTGAAATGCGGCGAGACTCACGACAAAGATCAGTGTAAAATCAAACCAGACGACGAAAAAGAATCCTTAAAATGCGCCAACTGCGGACAACATGGTCACCCAGCAAACTATATGGGCTGCGAATGCTACAAAAACGCACTAAGGCTCATTAAAGAACAAAAAAATAATAAAAGAAAGGAAATAATATCAAAAATAGACAAATTTAACAGATACACTCATCCCAACCGACTATTCTCAGCAGCCTTGGGCCAAAACCAGGAAACACCACCACCAAGAGCAAATCCACTACAAGATACTTCGAATCAACCCCTAAGACAAGACGATGCAGCACCACCACAATGGGCAAAAGAATTAATGGGACAATTCCTAATGATCAACCAAAAATTAACAGCATTGGAAAAACAAATCAACCAAAATAACAAACATATAAATTATTTATTTGAAACACACGAACAATGAATCCTGAACAACAGATACAACAAGACATAAGGACATTTACTATTGATGACTCCCAAAAAATTCTAAAAACAGCAGCTATAAATGTAAACTCAATAATAAAACACTAGAGAAGATACGATCTAACGAAACTAATCTCAGAAAATGAACTAGACATAACCTTGGTAACAGAGACTAAACTTAATCCAAAACACAAGCTCAGCATAGATGGATATAAAATCATACGAACAGACAGACCTGGCCTGAACAGAGGCAGCGGGACAGCAATAATAATCAAGAACAACATAGAGTTTGCAACAGTGACGTTCCCGAAGTCAAGTAATAACAAAATAATTGAGTTCACACTTATCAAGGTCAAACTGAACAACGCGAAACAATTAATAATTGGCAGTCTCTACGCAACTACAAAAGTAGAATCAAAACAAATATTGCTAGACGAAATGAATGCACTGTTCTCCAACTTAAACCTAAACAACAACAACACATTCTACATGATAGCTGGAGACTACAATGCAAGACATATAGAACTGGGTGACAGAACAACAAAAACAAGAGGCAGATGGCTGGTCAATTGGGAAAAAGAAAATTCAGTCAATTTCAGGACAAAAATTTACGTCCCACATGAACCTACCTTCACTCCAAAAAACACGTATCTGGACATATGCATTGCTGACAACAGACTGAAGTTAATAAATCTGAAGAACAATAAACTTGATACTCTAGCATATGATAGTGATCATAAAGCTATTATCATGGTATTAGACCTGCAAGACATCTCAATAAAAAATAAACCAGAGGACAACACAGATATACTACAATATAAAAAAACAAATTGGAAAAAATTCACTAAGTATCTTGATGACAATTATGAACTCGACATTCCTAGTGACAGAAATCTAACAACACAAGAAATAGATAAACACATTCAAGCAATGAACAATCACATCACAAGCGCAATAGCAGCAATAGTACCCAAAAAACCCAGAAACAACAACTTCAACAGCTACTATATCAACAACAAAATTGAAAGACTTCATAAACAAAAATCACATCTTCTAACACGGCTTCACAAGATTCAAAAAACAGACGCAGGTAACCACTAACTGATCAATAATATCAAACAGCACCTAATAGAAACCAGTAATAAAATTCAATTAGAAATAAAGTTGAACATGGAAACACTGGGAAAAAATCGCCAAGAAAATTGACCATCGAGACTCCAGTAAATTTTTCCCAATTATCAATAAAATATTCAGACCACACGAAAGAACAGACACACCAAATCTCACTGTAAAAGAAGAAGAAACACACCTACTAGACCGGTGTGGAATCAACAAAGAGACACTAAACAAAATAGACGAAGAATATGTGATTGAAGAAGAACAGGACAAAGTCAATGTAATTGGCGCATACTACGAGACAATTAATTCTCCCCGGTACCTAAACGAAAACACTACCCTCAAAAACACGGTGGACCAAAAAGTCACTGAATTCTTGAACAAACTACAAGAAAACAAAGATAACAACATAACAATTACAATTTTTTCAGATGTTAATAAAGCATACGCACCAAATGATTCAAAAAATAACTTCTTCTGTACCTCAGCAAAAGTAAATAATATTCTGAAACGACTAACAAATAAAACCTCTACTGGTATCGACGACATTCCATCAATAGTACTGAAACACCTCCCAGCAAAAATGATCAGAGACTACTCCACGCTTTTTAACAACTCTTTAAGTCGGCAATACTTTCCTGAAATATGGAAAACATCAAAAACTATCCCAATACTTAAAAAAGGTAAACCGGATAACCTACCATCAAGCTACAGGCCAATAAGCCTCACACCCAACATCAGTAAAGTGTATAAAGCCGTAATAAACGACTCCATAATAGCACACTGCAATGAGCATAAGACAATTCCTGATAATAAATTTGGGTTTAAGTTCCAGCACTCTACAGTGCACGCAATTAACAAACTACTATCAGATGTCACAGCCTCATTGATTTAGAAAAAGCATTCGATACGGTATGGTTATACGGATTAATATATATTTTAATTATAAATCATTTCCAAGATTATCTAATCGGCACAATATGGAGCATGATCAGCAAAAGATCCTTCTATACCTGGAGCGGCAAAACAAAGTCATCAATCGCATTTGACATCCTCGAAGGTTTACAGCAGGGCACTGTAAACTCGCCCACATTATTCAACATCTTCACAAGCCATATACTGAACGCATTCAGACTAAACAGGAACAACAACACATACTCAATAGCCTACTAAAAGATCTATTAGAGTCACTAGTCAACAAAATAAATAACTTATATGCCAGATGGAATCTCCGAGTGAGCCCAGAAGGAAAATGCGAAACAATTGTTTTCAGAAAACCAGCAAGATTTGTTACTAAAACCAAGAGAATAAACAACGATAAATTCTCCATAGAAACATTTAAACCAGACACACGAGAACTCATTAAAATACCTACTAAAAATTCAGTAAAGTATCTAGGCATGAACATAGACTACCTAGCTAAATGCAAGAATCACTTAGATCTACAACTCACCAAAGTCAGAAACGCATACAGATCACTAGGCAGACTATTCCACAACAAATTCATTAGCCCGAAAGCAAAAATAATTTGCTACCAATTACTCGTGAGACCACTGTTAACTTATGCAGCTCCAGTTTGCTGGAACCTGGGTGCAGCACAGATGGAGAAATTCAGAATGTTCGAAAGATCCTGCCGTAGAACAACACTAAACATGCATAGACGAGCTGAAACTGAATAAAGAGAAAGAATAAGTAACAAAGAACTTTATGATGCAGCAAACATTCCAAGGATAGATAACCATAGACTGAAACTAACGAGAGACTACTATAGTAAATTTGACACAATCAACAACACCTTCATCAAAAACCTAAAAAACATTAAAGGCAATATCAATACCAATGCACAAAAAGGACTGCTGCAGCCTTAAGCTTTTACAACTCTAGACAAACTCGGAATGATTCAGGATGGTATGAATGTACCAATCCTGTATCATAAAAGCAGACATAAAAGTAATAAGTCCTTAGACTTAACGATTTTTAAAAATAAACCCAACAAGTATTCGATTGCAATGCCAAGATGTAACCAAACTGACTTCCACAGACTAGATGAAAAGAAATATTGGTGGAGTGACAAAACCACCAATGAATACAAGGAACTTCGCCAGAGACAAATTGTCCTAAATAGCTAATGACAATCATACAGTGACTAAATAATAAGAAGAAAAATATATTTTTTGTATTCTTTTTATTAAATATAAAAAAAAAACAAGAACAAATATTATAATAAGATATTATAATAAGACTGTAATATATGTAAATATGTAAATATGTACAAAAATATTAGATATAAGTAGTTTTAAGTTAGTTTTTAAGTGCAAAAATTTATATACAAGCTCGGGTTTTTTATTTTCATAAATTTTTTCCCACATAGCACACCAAAAAGCAAAAGAGATAAACAAAAAACACATATCTTATCGAAATCAAAACAGAGATCTAAATATTTAAAAAACAAACAGATCGCAAGAAGCCGAGAGCTACTAACGATAGCCAGCGCTTACTTATACTCACTAGAATAAGAAGTCTTTTTAATTAGTTTATTTATACTTTTAAGAAAATGTACGAATGTTATTATTTAAAATAAATAAACTTTAAACAAACAAAAAAAAGAAGTTAGCCTATTTCCAAAAATTTTAAAAAAGTTTGTATACTTTATAACATTTACGAATGCGTTAAATTAAATTTTTTCATTGACTTCATAAGATTTATGAATCATTATAAAATTATTTTTTCCGAATAATATTACGTTGTATGGGCGTATCTTAATTATTTCACAAAACATTATGATTCACACACCTGCACAGCATAATAATCACTCAGAAATTGCTATTAGATAGAATTTGCTAGAACTCAAATATTAAAAATTTTATATGATCAGATGAACGGCCATAGGGATATAAGTATGGTGAATCGGCCCCGGAAAGATATTTGAATGATACTTAGAGGGTATGTAGGTACTAATAAAATACAAAGATCCTGAAAGTTTCAGATGTCTAACTAAATCCGTTTCCAAGAAAATAAATATTATGTAAAAAATAGAAAAATTTATTTTTCTTAGGACTGGCTTGACCGATTGGTCTAAAAATTTAGTATGTTTTGGGAGTTCATAATAGCTTTCAAAAAAAATAATTAACAGTTTTATAGCTTCATAAGATCCTTGAAAAAAAAATTGTTTTCTTCTAAATTGCTTTTTTCAACTATGATACTTAATACATCTATTCAGATAGTTTAGGCTATACTTTCTTAATTTAATGCATATTCAGATAGTTTGTAGCTATCAGAAATAATATTTTGTATTTAAAACAATGACAAAAAGTTTTTCATCACTGTGAAAAATTAAAATAGTTAAAAATAATTAATTATTCATTAATTTTAATAAATATTTTTAAAAACAACTTTTTGTGTCACAGCTTGCCCGTATAAAAAAAAATTTCTCCCGGAGGGATCCCGCCGGGATCCCGCATTTGGAACCTGCCGCTCATGAGACTGATCGGAACTTTAAACGGAAGATTGGCAGAACCTTTTAAATTGGTAAAGAGCATATAACTAGCCATAAAATTGTTAAGAAAAATGTTAGCATCTATTTTGAACGAATATTAGTAAATTCTGCTAGCTTTTATGATGTCTAAGATTTTAAATAGTGCCGCTAAAATTCCTGAAATCTTCCGATAAGAGTATTTTGGGTATTTTTAGGTGATGTGACGTTTGCTACGTAAATATTAAAATCATTGAGTGTTTGATGTCGCAACACTGAGATCTCTAACGAAAAACAACCCTGGGACCCAGATATCTCGGATGTCCCACTTATGGTGAAAGCATTGGAGAGATCTGGTGGCGTCACGAAGTGAATGTCCAAGGGTAACCTACCCCATTTGGTACCATACACTCACTTTACCTTCTAAAACATCCCTTCCAGAGACTCAGGGTGCGCAGTAGACCCCTAAAAATCTGTATATAAACCCCCGAGAATCTTCCAAAGACAGTCAGTCGCTCTCAGTTGTAACCAAGTAAAGACTGAACTCAGTAGTGCAAGCAAGTCTGTTCTACGCTCGAATAATACCATCATCCAGGTCTAATTGGCACAGAGAAGTTGATTCACCAAGCGAATTGAGCCCCATGATGGCAGCAGCAACGCTCAACTTGTGAGTACCCTGCAATTGATTCGCTAATAAAAGAATTACGCTCAACTTGTGAGTACGTTCTTCGGTGATCAAAACACTGATCTGTACCCCATTTGGACTCTGTGGCGAATTAACGCTCCGTGTGAGTAGTATTTCCGCACACAACGCTCAACTTGTGAGTACGGTGCGGGAGTCGATTCGCTAAAAAGGAATTACGCTCAACTTGTGAGTACGTTCCGAATCTGATTCGAGTCGCGAATAGACTTGTTCATTGCAAGTGACTAGAAGATTCACGAGTCACACCCAAAAGGGGTAAGCAAACGCACTACTTAAAAACCTACCGCATTACTAACACTAGATTGTAACAGGAATTAATAAGCATTGTAAACACACTGGTACCAGAATATATTCTTCTCTTTCACTAAAACAAGTTTCATCATTTCCACAAAACCTTTCACTTTCCCAAATCGTAGAGAATAAGACTTTTCGAGGTCTATCCGGCAGCCCACCTCTCTTTCATTCCTAATACCCTAATAGCCACGCAGGGTAAATAAATTGGGAACCCGATAGAATTCGCATCCGCTCGGCGAATTACTATCAAACTAATCACGTCCATCAAGGTAGGCAAATAAAATACTAATCATTATAAGCGCGAGTTACGACACATGTATGCAACCACCCTCGATACTGAGTACGTTGCTTAAATATATTTTAACGTCTAAATTGACGCGTATTAATTAAACGGGAACAAGGTAGCCCGCTATTTTCTTTGATTTCTTTATTGTGCATCGATAACCGCGAATAATCTAATTTAAGTATTAAAATACCCACCCCGGACGTGACACTGAAACTGCAGAATACAAAAAATACCAATACTGCCGCGGCACTATTATTATTTTTTGTATTCCGCAGTTTCACCTGAAAGCACCCTACGAACTTTTTTTGGAAGATTGCAGGAATTTACGCGGCAGTATTGGTATTTTTTGTATTCTGCAGTTTCACATAAAAATATCCAAAATAATTTTATCGGAAGATTTCAGGAATTTGAGTGGCACTATTTAAAATCTTAGACATCATAAAAGCTAGCAGAATTTACTAATATTCGTTCAAACTAGATGCTAACATTTTTCTTAAGAATTTTATAGCTAGTTATATGTTCTCTACCAATTGAAAAGGTTCCGCCAATCTTCCGCTTAAAGTTCCGATCAGTCTCATGAGCGGCAGGTTCTAAATGCGGGATTCCTCCGGGAGAAATTTTTTTTAACACGGGCAAGCTGTGAAACAAAAAGTTGTTTTTAAATTCATTTATTAAAATTAATAAATAATTGATTATTTTAATTTTTTACATTGATGAAAAAATTTTTGTCATTGTTTTAAATACAAAATATTATTTCTGATAGCTACAAAATATCTGAATATGCATTATTAAATAAAGAAAGTATAGCCTAAACTTCTTGAATAGATGCATTAATTCAGCTGAAAAATGGTTTTTATTTTTTTCAACGATGGAGTACCTTTTTTAAAAATCTGAAAAAAGTATGTGTTATAGGGGAGTACATAAGGCTTTGAAAAAAAATAGTTTCATAATTGTTCCAAAATTGTATCATAGTTAGAAAAAAACAATTTAGAAAAAAACAATTTTTTTTTTCAAGGATCTTATGAAGCTATAAAACTGTTAATTATTTTTTTTGAAAGCTATTATGAACTCCCAAAACATACTAAATTTTTAGACCAATCGGTCAAGACAATCCTGAGAAAAATAAATTTTTCTATTTTTTACATAATATTTATTTTCTTGGAAACGGATTTAGTTAGACATCTGAAACTTTCAGGATCTTAATATTTTATAAGTACCTACATATCCTCTAAGTATCATTCAAATATCTTTCCGGGGCCGATTCACCATACTTGTACCCCTATGGCCTTTTATATCAATTTATAAAGTTATATATGTAAAATGAGCGAATTAACAAAAGAATCTGGTTTAGGTATGATGGAATTTTAACAATAAAAAAATTACACAAAATTCAATGAGAAATAATTTAGATATTTATTTACACTTTGTACACTTAAATTTTTTTAGAAATAATACTAGATAGCGAATGCGACACAATAAATACGCGATAGCAAATGCAAACTATAAAAGAATCACGCATAAAAATCTCGACACGTGGTCGGTAGCGGTTACTGACGCGGTAATTAATTTGTAATTAATTAAATGCGAACAACAATCAGTATATACTCATAAATTAGTAGCCTTGATATACTAGCTAATTATTGAGAATATTTTAGCGTAAGTTAGCTAATTATTGCACAAGAATAATTAATTTAAGTGAGCGATTTAAGAACACGAGGTTGTACTGTTGAATGCACTATTGGCTGAAAAGCGCACCAACGGGAAGTAGTTAACAGCTAATTTCTCTGATTAGCTGCCGAGCACGCTGGTGTAAGACGAATTTTCTGATTGGTCGATTAGTAGCGGGTTTTCATGCCGTCTTGATACGGTCATGAGTAAGAAATTGTACGTGCCGGGCCCAAATAGCGAGTGACCCGGCACTATTCTGACCTTGAAGTCCGTAGCGAGTTCGGCAACTCCCGGACGTAGCGGAATCGCACGAATCTTTGCAAATTGTCTATGCTCGTGACTGAACAATATAAAATAGTAAAAATTACATTAAAGTTTTTTGACTATATAGATAAATGTGTCAGATTATAGACAAAATAATGTAATTTTATATATTTATATGAAATTGAAATGTAAAGATTTATATTATTATACATAAATATCAGTGGGTATACCATGAAATCACGGCGGATACACCGTGGAACCCCGGTGGTAAAATGGCACGAAGCCACCGTGGTTACACCGTGTAATCACAGTGGATACACCATGTAATCACACTGGATACACCGTGTAATCACAGTGGGCACGCCGTGTATACACGGTGGTAAAATGACACAAAGCCATCGAGTAACCACCGTGGATCCATGGTGTTTACACTTCCACGCTGTTTTCACCGTGATTCAAATCCACCAGGGTTGTAGAAACGCAATATTGTATAACATTTTTAAAAAGCAATACTCTGGGAACTGAATGATAATTTTATAGAGTCTTATGAACTCTTATAAAATTCTAAAGTATTCGATAAAATTTTATAAAATGTAATTCAAGAACAAAAAAATTGCCGTTAACCGATTTTATAAAATTGTGTAATACTTGGTAAAATTTTTCGTAATTTTGTTTTTTTTTTTCGCTGTGATGGGAAATTTACGAAATTTTCCGAATGGTTAGAATTTCATTGATTGAAAAATTGCGATACCAAACTTTAGAATCTTAATACTAAAAGAGTTCAAACTTTCGCAACATTTTCTTTGTCATCCTAAATGATATTTTCGGTATATCTAAAAAAATAAATTTAATTTTTTTGCTTACTCTAAAGATTTAATCTAAAACGTCTGAATAATCTATTATCAAGTGTATCGATTACTTTAGCCCCAAAAATGTTTGACTTTTAGTTGTTATTTACATACTTTTGAAAATTCATTCTATGATTGTATTATTTTAATAAATCGATGATACAAAACTATGACTTGCAAATTACATCAATATTGCGTGAAATACTTGTCATTGATGTAAAGAGATGATTTCAGAGTGACATCCATATTACGTACAACCGTGACTTTGCTACTGATGTAATTATATTACTTGAAATAACGCCATTATAATGTACAGCAATCAGTTTAGTACTGCATAACAATATGAGTACGAAATATGATTCATAACTGTGACGTCATACAAGAATCAAGCTTACATTAACATGGCGTCACAAATTTTTACATCAAACTAAAGTCATATAGAACGTCAGATTGACGTCCAATTTACATAAGATGTCATGCCATTTCTATGAATTACGTATGACGTTAAATTAAGGTTATTAAAGTTATGTATTTACTGGAATGTCAGGTCTGATTATGCACAGTTATGCCTGAAATAATAAATAAATTCCAAACCGACTAGGCCTGTATTTATTGGTTCAAGAATGACTAAGTACTAACAGGCCAGATCATGTAAATTGTTACTTTTGTCGAGCTCGGAAATATAAATATATTAAGGGTATTGTCAACCTAGTACAACCTGGAAATATTGACAATAATGTTCTGGAACTCAAGAAACTTGACAACAGCATGAAATTTTGGGGCTGGTCTGCAGGGTCAACACGTTAAAATTTTTTTTTGCTTGGAAATTTTAGACTGGATTTTCGATCAAATTTTCTCAGTAAGAATAAATTATATTAAATGTCGATTTTGATTCCAATAAGCCTACGAGTCGTTTTCCTATGTTTTGGTCATTATTAATGGAAAAACTTACACTTAAAAAGATTCCATCTTCCAATTTCATAATCATCAATCCTAGAGAGTACAAACATGATTTTTTTTTTAAGAATCAGATTTAAGAGAATATGAAAAAAAAACTGGAAGTTACTACACCAAACTAGTGAAAATTGTACTACACTTTGTGGTTGCCGCATTGACAACTGTAGTAACATCAGCCAGAGTGTGCATGATATTTCTCTACGATAAGAGTTCTGCTTACTACTGCAATGTGGCAAAACTTTGTAGGCTCCACAACTACTCAATGTAGTATAAAATACTTATTTTCGTGGTTTTGGGAACCACACAATTTTATATGAATTGGTATCTGTAACTATGTTTGGAGTATACAATACCAGATTACTTGTACAATCTACTCCAATATGTAGTAAAATGATCGAAAGACGAAAATAACAACGCCACCCACAACTTTTTTACTCCACTCTGTCGGTATACTTCGACTTGTGTCAGTATATTTTATATTATAAATAATATTATGAAATATTATAAATAATAATATATGGGTCATTCCATGTCAAATCGACAAATTTTTTACCCGACCCACTTCGATTTTGCTCAAAGTTTTTTATCTTTTTCTACCCCCTAAAATACATTTTTAGGAATTATTTCAGATTTTTTTACCCAACTCAAAGAATGTTACGATGTTTTGGAAAAAACCACTCTTTTTTTTTTAAATCGCTAGAACTTTTTCAAAAATTGACCGATTGGGACCACACCAAATTGAAAATTTTTGTGTTTTAATGTAGTATTGAAAAAAAATACGAAAAAAATTTCAGAAGTCCGGATCTATGAAATATTTGAGTTTTTTTTCGAAATAACCGTAAGTTTCGCGAAGTCCGACCCCTTTTATTGGTTTTTTTTTTTCTCAAAAAAAACTTCAACTAATTCTGCAGAAACCTGCACTAGTTTCAAGATGTGCCGACGATTGCTTCTAATTTTTTTTTTAATTAAAAAAAAAGTTTTTTTGAATTTGGCTCATTTTATGTGACTTTATTATGAAATTTTATTGGCTTCCTCGTGAATTTTCAGAAGTTGAAGAATAAATTTTTATTGGAAAATTTTAAGTGGTAATCATCCGAAAAATTGTGTTTTTTTTTTCTTTCAAAATAGTAAGGAATAAAGAGAAAGACGATCTGCACTAAAATAAATTCATAGTTCTCATATCTTTTAATAAATGAAAAATAATTTTTTTGTGACAGACACTTGAAATCTACGACATTTAGTGCCTATAGCCGGCAGCTAAAAATATTAGATAAGATACAGCTGGTAAAAAAGACACCTAATCGTTCTAATAGTGACGTCATCATCGGATCAAAAAATATATTTTTTGGTTTCATGTGCGATAGCAAACGACCAAAAAATATCGAAGTAACTTAAAGAGCCATCTTGTGATAAAATTTATTATCATTTTAATTCGTCCACTTACCGACTTCTCTCTAATTTTCAACAAATACTCAAAATAATCTTACCAAATAAATTAACACGGATTTATAACCTGCCATTTATAGGCACTAAATGTAGTAAATTTCAAATATCTGTCACAAAAACTAACGTATTGTAACGAATGTGAAACTGATCTTTTAAATATTTGGATAGCTAGAAAACAAATGCCTTCTTCTCTTGTTTTATAGATGCGCGATTAAAGCCAGTCAGTCGTATATTGACAGTTAAACAGCAAACATTGTATCTCAATAAACTATATATTGCCCTTGCTTTCTTTTACTGCTGTTAATTGTGGTATTATTATTTCTAATATAAGTGTGTTATCATTGTAGTGTATAAGTGATATTAATTTAAGATACCAACCACTACAATTTGGTGTCAGAAGTGCGCGTAACCTTTGTGTGGATTTACAAATATAAAATAAAAATAGCTGTCAAAATATTGCGACGCGACGGGAAAGGCAAAAATTTGAAACGATCGTGTTTTTGATATTAAAAAAAGACGTAAACCCAGTGATCAATTAAACGAGTTTAGTGAAAACATATTTTTTTTAAATTTGTGATAAAGTGCGCGTGTGAATTTTAATAAATTCGGTGATGAATTAAAAAAAAAAAAAAAAAGTTCTGTGGATATGTGTTATAGTGTTAAAGTTCGCGAAGTAATATAAATAAATACGGTGATGAATTAATTGAAATTTGTGAATATATTTCATAATATAGATTCCAAGTGCGTGTAATAATTTAAACGAATTCAGTGATAAAATAATTAAGTTTTGTGAAAATATTTTTCTTAATCGGTGTCAAAGTGCGTATTTGAATTTATTTGTGTGATATACTACATATAAAAAAAAAAGTTCGGGATTAATGAATTAGTGTTGTAAAAATATTTCTATTAATTTGTGTTAAAGTGCGGGTATGAGTAATTACGTGTGATAAAAATATAAAATAAAAGTGATCGAAACATTAAACGACGGATAATCTTATTTTTTTAAAAATAGGAAGAAGTAAAGACGGCAAAAAATTTTCGTAGAATTGATTAAGAAGTTAAAATTGAACTTGTGGACAAATTACAAATGGGAAAGGATAAATTTGGTGATGTATCATTATTTAATAATAATAGTAGTTAGGTAAAATTAAAAATAAAAGAAGCATCATTTTATTAAACATAAATTAACTAGAAATATCGTGACATTTAACCGCTCTTTTGTTTTGTAATCGATTGACGTAATTAATAAACCGGGTATATTTAATGATTTTGTGTTGAAGAACAAAAGATAACAAATTTTGTATAGATAGTCATTTTTGAAAATTTTTATCTGGGCTATGTAATACCTCAAGTACTTATCGAGTTAATAAAAATAGTTTTATACAAATGAATAGGAAAGTTTCATGAAACTGCTGAGATTACTATCATGAGTTAAATTTAAAAAAAAAAAAAAAAAAAGTCGATATTAACGGAAATGATTAAAAAATTTATTTACTTCAATGCGATTGGGAAGGTCCTTATGAAATTGAAAATAGGCTAAATAATGTAGTTTATAGAATCAGAAAAATTCCCAACGGGAAATATAAATTCGTACATGTAAATCGTCTTGCGCCGTATTGTGATCAATAAGAAAAAATAAAAGAGAAGTCCGGCTGGGACCCTGAACGATCTCAATGTAGACGTTGTAAAGGGTTCCCGAGATTCTGTAGTCAATTAGTAAGTCTAGGATATCTTGCAAACTGATAGAGTTGAAGATGTCTGAACGACTGCTAAAGACTGGTATAGTCCTTAGGAGAAGTCTGACAGTGGACCCTGAATAACCACACTGTAGACGTTGTTGAAGAGTTCCCGAGATTCTGAAAGAAGTCTGGCTGAGGGCTCCGAACGATCTCG
Source organism: Microplitis mediator (assembly GCF_029852145.1). NCBI lineage: Eukaryota > Metazoa > Arthropoda > Insecta > Hymenoptera > Braconidae > Microplitis > Microplitis mediator. The sequence goes on from NC_079971.1 coordinate 10,223,769, forward strand.
GTGGCAACGTTGTTCGAGGGATTCCCGGGATTCTATAAGGACTGGAATGTTCTAAGTTCGGTTATTAGCTGAGGGAAGTCCGTCTGAGGACCCTGAACGATTAGTCGTTGTAAGGGGTTCCCGGGATTCTTGGGCCGTTGATGAGAGACTGGATATTTCTTTTGGTTTAAGTGAGCTCAGCTCAAATCAAAAGTTTGAATTCTTAGGACTTATCATTGGTCAACAGTATCCTGACTGGAGCTTTGGGATCCATCCGGAGTTGGCATAGTCAACATTTCTCTTAAGTAGTGCACGACTTCTGAGAGATAGGTGGATGCCCTGGAGAGTTTCCGAGGAACTTTTAGGGGGAAAATTGAAATTCGTTGCAACGTGTATTATTCAGTAATCATTGATGTGTTAGCTCGAGATAACATATCGGCATATGAGCTGAATGGACCGAGCGGTAGAACATTGAGCATTTAAGATCGAAAATTATTGAATTGATCACACTAAAAGTTTATAATGAACAACTGATAAATAATAGAATGTAATGATGAAATATGTTTAAATATGAAATTTAATGAAATGTTGGAGATACTCGTTTTGTTTTTTTCTATTATGTGCAGATAATATTTCCAATTTCATTGGGGAAGGAGAGAAGGAGTCCATTCCTAGTCCTTCAAGGAGGAGAGGAAGGAGTTCCTGTTCCCATCCCATACCTGATCCCATTCCCATTGAAGGTCCATTCGATCAAGAGGAGGGTTACATTTTTGATTTTATTTATTTTGATTCGTTGAATAGGAAAATAGAGTCACGTGCACTGATTAACTTCTTAGCAGAATATTTTATTTTTTTATTATTATCAATTCTTAGCTCAATTAAACTATAGACTATTTTTTTATTTTTTTTATTATCTTTGCGTTAGCCTACAGGGTTGTTTTTGGGCTATGGTGTTTTTTTCCCTGTAGGGTGATAGATAGGGTGTGTTGGGACCATAGCGGAATCGAAACGAAGATTGTAAATAGTTTTAATTTCAATTAAATTCGATTCTTCCAACACAATTTTTATCGGGACGATAATTTTATTGAGAAGGGGGTAGTGTAACGAATGTGAAACTGATCTTTTAAATATTTGGATAGCTAGAAAACAAATGCCTTCTTCTCTTGTTTTATAGATGCGCGATTAAAGCCAGTCAGTCGTATATTGACAGTTAAACAGCAAACATTGTATCTCAATAAACTATATATTGCCCTTGCTTTCTTTTACTGCTGTTAATTGTGGTATTATTATTTCTAATATAAGTGTGTTATCATTGTAGTGTATAAGTGATATTAATTTGAGATACCAACCACTACAGTATTTATCTAGTACAATCGAGTCTAAGACGCTCGTGTGTTGGTACCCTCGCCTTCGGCTCGGGCACCAATTTTCACACTCGCGTCTTAAACACGATCGCACTCGATAGATAAACTACTATTTCGTATCTGTTCAAGTGAATTTATTTTTTGTGAAACATTTCACTTTTCTTCGATTCTAACATTCAAAATTAAATCAATTTTTTTTTATTTCTCAGCTAGGGGAAATTTCAAAGCCTACTTCATTTTGAAAAATGACAAAGTTGTCATTTTTCAATACGAGAGAAAAAAACGGTCATAAAGTTAAAAAAAATTATTATCCCTTGCTTTTTGGAAAAAAAAAACTTAAAATTTTTCAATAAAATTTTATTTTTCAACTTCTGAGTTTCACTAGGAAGCCAATAAAATTTCATAACAAAGTTACATAAAATAAACCAAATTCAAAAAAACTTTTTTTTAATTAAAAAAAAAAAAATTAGAAACAATCGTCGGCACATCTTGAAACTAGCGCAGGTTTTTGCAGAATTAGTTGAAGTTTTTTTTGAGAAAAAAAAAACAAATAAAAGGGGTCGGACTTCGCGAAACTTACGGTTATTTCGAAAAAAAACTCAAATATTTCATAGATCCGGACTTCTGAAATTTTTTTCGTATTTTTTTTCAATACTACATTAAAAAACAAAAATTTTCAATTTAGTGTGATCCCAATCGGTCAATTTTTGAAAAAGTTCTAGCGATTTAAAAAAAAAGGAGCGGTTTTTTTCAAAACATCGTAACACTCTTTAAGTTGGGTAAAAAAATCTGAATTAATTCCTAAAAATGTATTTTAGGTGGTAGAAAAAGATAAAAAACTGAACAAAATCGAAGGGGGTCGGGTAAAAAATTTGTCGATTTGACATGGAATGACCCATATATAATTAAAAATAATTATATATATAATTAAAAATTGAGGCGTGCAATAATAATATATATACTTAATAATAATAATATATATAATTAAAAATGAGTGACACTTTTGTTATAAATAAACTCAATGATTTTAATGCAATTTTTAAAATCATGGCTTATTGAGTATTTGTTATTTATTGGAATTGTAATTTTTAAAACGATGGTTTTTACATTTTCTATTAATAAAAATTAATGCGTAATTGTTCTAAGTTTATGCTTATACGAGAATTCATAGATTATAAATATATTTTTAAAATTATCCTTATCAGGTATTGATAAAAAGTAGACTTTCAAAATTTGAGTCCTTATTATTTTAAGTTATTCACTAATAAATTCATTTTTCTATCATTTCCATTCGATATACTGTAAGTCCGAAAAATGTAAGATAAATTTTTATATTTTTAAATTTTTTTCAATATCATAAAAACTTATGATCGTTAGCTAACAGATATTTAACTAATGCATTAGGAATAAAATATATTCAACTATGTTGTGGAGTAAAAAGAACCACAGTGGTTATTTAATGCAAGTTCTTATTACTACTCACTGTAGTAAATGGTATTACAAGTCGTGTACCACAGTATACTAGTAACTGTTACTAAACTTGTAGTTATCCTATGTATTACTCGTCAGTGTAGTAGATGGAACTCCATTTGTAGTAAATTTAACTACACATTTTTTTACGTGAAGTTCTAAATCAGGAATAATCACATATTTTTGATGAAAAAAAATAAATAATTAAACGTTTATTTTTATTTTGACGATATTAGCTGCAATTGTTATTTTTTTATCGATGATTGAAATATATTCAATATATAATTTTTGGTTCAATGAATAATTAAAATTAATCTTTCTTTTATAAAAAATATTTGAAATTAATTTAATTAAACTTTTTTTTCGAATTACGTGAAGAATTGAATTAACAAATTCTTGCCAAATTGATAATAATAATCAATATATTTGCATCTTTTGTATTCAATCAATAATTAAGATAAATTTAATTGTTAAATTTGCTTGTAAATTATAGTTATAATTCTTTTCATTTACTTAAAAAAAAATCGAATAACCTAATCAAGATTGAATTCGGACCATATTTTATTCTTTAAAACCCCGAGTTTTCAAAAGATGTTAAAAATCGTCGTAAACTAAATCAGAAAGGTCAGCCTAGTAGACAGCAGACGTGCTTCATAACATGACGGTCGTGAGTTCGCGAATAATATATATATAAATATATTGCTTTACATTGTATTAGGTCAATGGTATATTTTAAATCATATAGTAGAGACTCTGTACTTTTGATTACAATATTTTTAACTTTTGGAAGTTAACAGTTCTGAAATTAATTTCTTACCCGGGAGACTACACGCGATTTGGTACGATCTCGTGGCGAACACCGAACTATACTTGCTGCTGCTGCCTAGCACCAATGACTTTTCTCCTCTCTATATACATCTTTTCTCCCACGAAATCTTTACCTCGGTTTGAGCAACTTTTTTTTTTGATTGGAGCATACGAAAATTCTTGCATTAAACCAATAATAACTATTCCAAGAAATCTTGTTTTTTTCCAAGCAAAAAAATGCCACAATAACCTGACACGGTTTTTTTCAATCAAATATCTCTTGTATTTAGAAATAAAATAGGAGAGCAGGCAACATAGTTGACTGCCAACCGGGCGCGTCCCCTAGGCGGTGGATAGGGGGACGGCCAGGGTGAGAAGTGGTAGCCTACAATGACTTCCAACGGGAGGGACATGGTGGGCAGGCCACGACTGATTTGGTTAGCAAGAGCTACAGGAATCCCGGTTGGCGTATAAGCCGGCCCAGGGGAACCAAGGCCTTGTCGCGGATCAACTTTCCAAGCCAAGGTGTAAGCCATCATGCCAAGGGCTGAATGACACGGGGTACAGTGTCGCGAACGATGCACCTTGGGACCCAGGTGTAACCCCATTGTATCTATGCACCTTTTGTCAGTATCAGACTCTACTGGCGGCGACTTTTAATTTCCTGACTACTCGGGGGACCAAAATGGAAACATTTAAACCGTCTAAAATCTCTGGATTGGAGGCTTCGAAGGAGGACTCCAATCTTCTTACTGTCCATATGAACGTCGCGAAGGGTACGGGAGGCTCAGCTAACGCCAGGACTCCTGAAGCCTGATGTCATAAACCGTTTTTGAATTCGCGAAGGGGACGCGAATAAAACCCGGAATCGTATGCGGTCACCCACGCGTAATAAAAATTATAAATAATAATAATAAATGTTCTTGAATCAATATCTATCGCAGATATCACATCCATTGTGGCATCTACCTCACAATGGGGTACTGGTGACATTAACGACTGTACGGCATGGATGTCAACTTTAGATTTCACTTGGTGTTCACTAATTGGGCTGGACCTCCGAAAACTCATCGGTAGAGGGGTAGATATTTCATGAGTACCGCTACCCTCTAATTGCAGCCCCTCATGTAGTTTTTTGATCGCTGGTGAAAATGCGTCTGAGTCCCGGAATAGCAACAACAAGTCCTCGCTGTTTTGCCAATCACACCGCATCTCGGACATACCTCACGTTTAGGTTCGCGACACACATAACCCAAATAATCGCAGGAACCACAATTAAAATAGAACCTCACTCGCTTCGGAGGTCTGGTAAAATTATTTCGGATACCAAAAGTATCTACGATTGCGTTCAACGGCTTCTGGATGCCCGCATTGACTTGTAGTGGGGGTTCGCCCACGACACTTGAGGTACTACTAAGTTCCTGACCCTCATTTAGCGTACAAATCCGCCTATCGGTGGTTGTTTGACCCGTCAGAACAACAACAACGGGTGAAACCGGCGCAATATTACGCTTTGCAGCCTTTTTCTTACGTCGACGAGGTTTTCTACGACCCCAAGATCCACCACTGCTCGATTGTGAATTGTCCATAGAGTCTGTTCCAGCCGGTGCCTCAAGCACATGAATTAACACTGCGTGTTCCCTCGGATGCTTCAACTCTACAGAATACGAACACTCCTTGACATTCGATTCTTCCCTCGAAGATGGCTGACGATGACTACGAGCAGCTCTCCATCTCTCTTCAAGGTGAGTCGCCTGTGCGAGTAACAACTGATAATCATTGTGTTCACCTATCAAACAATCATCCCAGTATTTTGGCAACAACCCTTTCGTTGACTGTTTAACTTGAGATTTCTCTGACGGTGGGTATCTCAAACGCAAGTACAGGTTGTGCAAGCAAATCAAGTAATCACGGACACTCTCATCATGACCTTGATTTCTCATGCGAATGTCGAAGCGAATCTCACTTTGACGGCTTCCAGCTTTAAATCAAAAACGGAAATCTTCCTTGAATTCCCTCCAGGTTGTCCATCGTCAGTGATTCGCACTGAACCATACTTCAGTGACCCCTGTGAAAACTTCCGATAGTACTGTAAGCCGATCGGATCGTCGAATGCCTGCACTACGCATCATGAGCGTTAGACGACGCAGCAATTCGTCAGCAGTCACTGATCCATCCTCTGGAATGTAAATGCGTTCTCTGTGTTCTATCACTCGCAGAACTCCGATGAACTTCTGAATTAGGTGATAACGACGAATAACTATCATTAGATACTGACTGACTACAAAGATCATCCTGATACCTCGGTGAATCATGGCAACGGTCTCGATCTCTATCTGAAACAACATCAAATCGGACTCGAGACACCGGTGGATTTTCACAATAATCCGGCAACGCTGAAGTCCTGTTTGGACTATTGTCGGGCAATGAAACTCGTGTTTTAGTAGTCACTGACGATTGCTGAATTAATTGAAGCAACTCTTGCTGCCTACGGTCCATCTTATCCTCGAACATTTTCAGTGCCTGCATGAAAATCTTACTCGTAACGTATGCATCCATGTCAACCGGTATCTGATTCGGCAAAAGTTTAGCATCAGGCAACGGAATCTGCGAAGCTTGAGATCTGTCCACCTGGTTCGTCCAGATCGCGTCCTCACGTCCCCGAACCCTAAACCCAGAGTCAGTCGCATGAGCTAGTCGGCTAGACTCACTCAAAGCTGCGATTCCGACCGTATGTGAAGCTGAAACTCACGAATATTTTGTGATAAACCGATCGTCTTTGTCGTTTATATCACCGCTCGCACCACCGCGTAATCGTAATAACGACATAATACGAATTAAACGATCTTATTCCGCGAGAATTTCTTGCCACGATTCCATAATGTGAGTAAAATAATATTATATAAATTACAAATATATACAAAAATACGATACAACGATTTAGTAAACGACTTCAAACGGTGTCGACTCCGCAGATAAATAATTTATGCACTCGATCACTCCTCCGTGGAAAATCCCGTGACTATAATGTTAACTTAAAAAATTTAAACTTTAAATTAATGACCCCCTGGCCCCACGTTGGGCGCCATATAACGTAAACCGTTTTTGAATTCGCGACGGAGACGCGAATAAAATCCGGAACCGTATGCGGTCACCTACACGCAATAAAAATTATAAATAATAATAATAAATGTGACTCAAAATAATACACTGGTCACAGAAATTAAGGGATAGAAAAAAAATCCGAAATTTTTAGGTGATTTTCACGTGCTGTAACTCGGTGAAAAATGGTCGTATAAAAAACCTAAAAAAAGCTAATTGTAGCCTTAAGTTTCTAGTTTTCAGATCTGGACCTCAAAATTTTTTATCATGTACGGTTCCGGAGTAATCATAAGAAAACCAACGAGAAAAAAATTTTCAAAATTTTTGCTGATCTTTCAATACCTCTATAGGCGACAATAAATTTTTTTGAATAATCCGACTGTCTGACTTTTCTAGGAGATTTTATGCCCTTTAATTTGCTGGCCTCGAAAAGTCTCTACGACATTTTGGCGCCGAGTTATCATTGATCAAAGCAAAAAAGTCCATTTTGGCTTTGATAATCAATAACTCCGGATGTATTCGTCATACAGAGAATGGAAGCAGGGTTTTGAAAACTGGAAAACATTCTCTATAAGGCAAAATTAGTGGCATTTGATAGAAAAAATTTTTTTAAAGCGATATTGTTTGGTAAAAAACAGGTCAAAATTCACAAATTTAAGGATATTCGGAAATCTTGCTATAACTTTGGATATAACGAATAAACAAAGGATATTTTCGACTTTTTTTCAACCTCAAAGTGTCCTGAAAAAACCCTGAAAATTTCAAATCGCTGCGATTTTTCTTTCTTAGTGCCCCGAAGCTTTAAATTTATCGATTTTGTCAAAAATCACCATAATTGGTAGTTTCTCGGTTTTTGTTCATTCTTTCGATTTGAAAATGTTTTTTTTTACCGATAATCTTCATTTCTTCGATCAAAAAGATCGATTATCGAAAAAAATTGAAAAAAAAAAAATTTTGAAAAAAACTTTTTTTTTTTCAACATTTTTTTTTTTCAAAAATTTTTTTTTTTCCAGATTTTTTTTTTTGTTGTATCTGAAATGATTTATCATTGTCAAAAAAAATTCCTAAAATTTTTTTTACCGCTGTAACTGCATCTGCTTCAAATGTCAACTTAACAAACATACCCTTTGGGTAACTCTAATGTCGGCGGTAAAGAAAATTTTAGGAATTTTTTTCGACAATGATAAATCATTTCAGATACAACAAAAAAAAAAATTTGGAAAAAAAAAAATTTTTGAAAAAAAAAATGTTGAAAAAAAAAAGTTTTTTTCAAAATTTTTTTTTTTTCAATTTTTTTCGATAATCGATCTTTTTGATCGAAGAAATGAAGATTATCGGTAAAAAAAAACATTTTCAAATCGAAAGAATGAACAAAAACCGAGAAACTACCAATTATGGTGATTTTTGACAAAATCGATAAATTTAAAGCTTCGGGGCACTAAGAAAGAAAAATCGCAGCGATTTGAAATTTTCAGGGTTTTTTCAGGACACTGTGAGGTTGAAAAAAAGACGAAGATATCCTTTGTTCATCGGTTATATCCAAAGTTATAGCAAGATTTCCGAATATCCTTAAATTTGTGAATTTTGACCTGTTTTTTACCAAACAATATCGCTTTAAAAAAATTTTTTCTATCAAATGCCACTAATTTTGCCTTATAGAGAATGTTTTCCAGTTTTCAAAACCCTGCTTCCATTCTCTGTATGACCAATACATCCGGAGTTATTGATTATCAAAGCCAAAATGGACTTTTTTGCTTTGATCAATGATAACTCGGCGCCAATTCGTCGTAGAGACTTTTTAAGGCCACCAAATTAAAGGGCATAAAATTTCCGAGAAAAGTCAGACAGTCGGATTATTCAAAAAAATTTATTGTCGCCCATAGAGGTATTGAAAGACCAGCAAAAATTTTGAAAATTTTTTTTTCGTTGGTTTTCTTATGATTACTCTGGAACCGTACATGATAAAAAATTTTGAGGTCCAGATCTGAAAACTAGAAACTTGAGGCTACAATTTGCTTTTTTTAGGTTTTTTATACGACCATTTTTCACCAAGTTACAGCATGTTGAAAATCACCTAAAAATTTCGGATTTTTTTCTATCCTTTAATTTCTGTGACCAGTGTAATATATAAATATCCATAAATAATTATATTAAATTATAAATAAATAAAATGAAGGTGTGCCTGGACCAGCTCCTCAGGCTGGGTTAATGCACGAGGACATCAGCCCGTTTTTACAAAACGGACAAAAATGATAACACATCAGAGGAGAGATCACGGGACTAATTTTCGAGCGAGAATGTATGTACCAAGTGAATAGACAACCAAATAAATATAATGAATAAAATTAATAAGGAACAATTATAACTACAATATATCCAGGAAATAAACAAACAAATGTTGGCTATCACTGGAATCCTTTTACTATATTATTTAATCCCAATATATTTATAAATATAAATCCAACAAAATAGTACAATACCAAATATTATTTACCATAAATTAATTCTTTATAGTAAATTTCAACAAATTAAAATATACTCATTATAGCCAAATAATAATAATAAAAATCAAATTAATCAAATTATCCACTGGGGAACTCAAAATACAAATTTACTTATTATACTCAATATAAAATTTATACAAATAAAAACAAATACTACTTTCTTTCTGTATTTTATACCAAATTGACTTTCTTTAATAATTAATTACTTCTATTACGATAACTGGGCCGGAATAAATTTACTTAAAAATCGCGGACAACAACAAGTCTTAGCTTTACAATAGCCTGGTCCTCTCTCCTTATTTTTCACGCGTCGGTTTTTCGAGGGATGGGTAACACTTACGTGTTATCCCCTCTAATGACATCGAACCCGAAATTATCAATTAAAATAAAATATTTGAACATTTTACCCGACCTGAGTTATATGATAATTAGAAATTAAATAATATTATTCATCAATAACCATAAACATAATAATTTTTAACTCTTTGAACAATAAAATAATAATTATTTCAGTGCACCACGTGGCGGGAGGGAAATATTAATTTTTATCCCCACTATATCGACTTACTCTCCCTTCGGTCGATATTTTTATCTATACTATACGCGCACGTGTGCTACAAGCTGAAATGAAAATATCGATTAAATACATAAAACTCAAAATAATTATCGAAACCTAAACGTAATAAACAATAATTCCAACAGTTCATAAATAAATCATGACTAAATAATTATTCAAAATAATATAAATATTCAAATAATAATAAATTATAATTAAATGCGCACATGCGCTTTTTATCAGCTAAGAGGTGTTGTTAAATTCATGGCTAGATGAGAAAGCGCGCGCAGCGATTCACGTTTGAATCGCTACGTGACAACCTCTTTAGATGGAGGGAAGAAAAAGAACCGCAGTGGAGCTGCGAAAACGAGGGCCCGGAAAGCCAAATTGGCTACACGGGATCAATTTTCGGGGCAAAGCAGTGGGGAAGTTTCTCCCCCTGTCACTGTAACCTCGGTGGAGGATGGCTCTTCAGTAGCTGGTCGCCCTAAAGGGCCCAGACCGGAGGACCAAATCCCACCAGATTTCAAAAAAGTAGTGAAGCGCGGCAAGGTGACTTACAAGTCGACTGGTTTCGGTGACGCTGTTCGGGCGGACAGGAAGGTTGCCATAGTACCTTCTGGTTACCCTAGCACGTTGCTGAGCCAGGAAACAGGTGATCTGGTCACGCAGGCGTTAGTCAGGGCGCTGAATGCTGTCCCTACAGGACAGCCCGTCCCGTGCTTTGACGGATGCCAGTGGGATCAGGGAGCTCTGTGGGTTACCTGGGCTGATGAAAAGGCCAAGCAGTGACTGCTAGGTATTACTCCGACTTAAGGTTAGGGAGGGACTCGTTGTTCAAGCTCTGGAGAATGAAAAGTTTTCGAGACTTAAGAAGCTGACGGCAGTTCTTGGTTCCACTGAGGAAACTAAGGTCATCCTGAATAGGTTGGCACGTCAAAATTCGGGGCTCACAACTCAAATGTGACGGGTCTAGGACCAACAGGTGGTAGGTAAAACTGCCCACCTTGTTCTGGGAGCAGACCAGCAGTCACTAGCGGTACGCCCGGGGTGCAACTACTCTCCCCTCTTCGGTCTGCGTCAGGCACGTTTTTACGAGGCATCACTCAAGACTGCGGCCAGAGCGGGTGGGGGCGCTTCGGGAGGTGCCACTAGTACTGCGGCGAAGTTCACATCTGGGGCAGCGCTGTCAGCAAAGGCAAAGGTAGGGAAGCGGGACCAGAGGACTGAATAAGGTAGTGCTGCTCAGGAAACTCACACTGCACCCGTACCTCCAGAGATTGTGGTCGGTCCACCTTCACTTTCTCCAGCAGGGGAGCCTGACGTGGCCCTTCGTGGGGGAGGACGTCCGATTCCGACAGTTATCTTATCAGATGGGTCAATTATCAAGCCGGCTCACCTCACAGTGAGTGGGACCTCCAACTAGGTCGGGATTTAGAAGAAGGCCCACAAAGGCAAAATCGATCGTTAAGGAGGGCCTGACAGGGACTAAGCAGGGCAAGGAAGCTACCCTTGCTCAGGCCCTGGCGGGAACCCTCCAGTTCTCCGGCACATCGAAAGAGGTAGCAGCTGCAACCGAAAAAGAGGAAGACGATGGACACTAAACTGTCCCCTTCTTACTTTAAGCTATCAACCCTCACTCCTCCTCCTTCTCCTTCCCATTTCCCTTCCTACAATTAAAGCGATAAGACAACCAGTGCGGCAGTATCTGTAACTGCAGGACAGACTTATTTTTCGTAAATTAATTTGCAGCATTGCAAAGCGGCCTCTGCAATACCAAGGAGAGACCTGGCGATGCTGCAGACAAATGTATCCTTAATCCAAGAACCTTGGGTTTAGAAAAGACAAGTTTTAGGGGTAGATAGAAACATCAGCAGCCTGACCCATAGTGAATCAGAGGGAGGACCTAGGGCCTGTATCTTTATCAATAAGAAACACACAGCACTCAAGTTGCACCAGCTCTGCACCAGAGATCTAGCTGTCGCTTCGATAAAAATCTTCATCGGGAGAAATAGGGCGGAGTTGATTATCGGCTCTGCCTATTTTCCATACGAAGATGCCAATGTACCTACCAAAGAAGTTACTGAATTGGTAGAGTACTGTTAGTTCAAAGGGCTGCCACTACTGATCGGATGTGATGCAAACGCACACCATACGGTTTGGGGCAGTTTAAATATTAATGACAGGAGCTCTACATTGCTAGAGTACCTTTCTACTACAAGCCTGGAAATCCTAAACTTAGGGTCTTGGCCGAATTTCATTACTTCACGGAGACATGAAGTAATTGATGTTACGCTGGGCTATCATAAGATTGCACAGTCAGTCATGAATTGGCGAGTCAGTGAAGAGGATTCTCGTTCTGATCATCGCCAAATTCATTTGACGGTAAAGGATGGCAAAGACAGTGGTCATCTACAAGAAAGAGCTAGTCAGTAGGCTGAGGAAATCCTGCGAAAGCCTAAGAACCGCTAATAGGATTGAGCAGGCGGTCGAGCACCTGCAGACAGCTATTGTTCGTATTTTTTAATAACAAAATAAGTCAATTTTTTCGCTAACAAATCGTGTTTTTTCCTTTAAGTGTTCCAAAAAAGTAAAAAATTCAAATTTTAAAAAACCCTCTCAGCGTTACTTGGGGACAACTATTATCTAATGAAAAAACTTTGGACCCTTGATTTCAGATGATCCAGCACTAAGATATGATGGTGACCGCGATCCTACTTTTTTCTGAAACGCGTCCGAATAATTGCTGAAATTGCCGTATTTTCAATATTTCTTCGTGAAAATTTTACAAAATATTCTCCGAACACCATACTTTAATGTACCATTGGTTCAAATAAAGCGATTTTAACAGTGTCGTTACAAAAAATTCTCAAAAAGATGTCTTTTCTTATACAAATTAACGTTACCCTCCCCTTATAACAGGGATACTGCTACCTTGGTCGTCTTTTTTAAGGGCGCCACTGGAAGTATTAACGGTCTTCCAGAACCAGATCTTAATGTTCAGGGTCGTTGTAAATTTTAATTTGTAAAAGAAGGATGAGGAAGGATAATTTATATTTAGTTAACACTTTATTTAAAATAACAATTTTAACCTTTTATTTATCATTACCTTTGACAATTTTATTTCAAACCATATCAGCCTAATAGAGTCAACTATTGTAACGGGGTGAAATTTATTTCTTTTAAATTCGACTCATGCCAAAACGAGAGCGACCTCCTCCTACAACAACGGCCGATAACCGGACAATCTACTCATCGCTGGGGTCACTGCTGTCGAGTTTTCGGGCAGTTTGTTTTTTTTGTAGACGTTGGCCAACCTGCGAGTGAGGGGTACGAGGCTTGGCATTTTGCGAGCGACGTTCTATTGGTTATTGGCGTTCATCAGCGACGGACGCACTTCCCGCACTGATATCAATACAACTATAATTTTACATTTCAACATCCAGTGTTAATTTATTCACATATACGCCATTTGCCAAGAGCTTATAAGCCCACTGGTGAGTGGAAGCTTATTTTGGTTACAATAAAATTACTTTGGGATATTGGAGAATTTGTTTGGAAGTGGACTTGGGACCTGGTGAAGGAGGATTGTGTTCGAGGAGGCTAGATGACTGGAGGATTTGTTGGAGTCTTGTTGGAGAGGATCGGCGGAGGTCAAGGGAGAGTCGTCGGAGTTGAGAGTGTTGAAGTGAGTGGAGTTTACCTTGAGAATTAAAATTGTTATAATAGAGTCATTATTAAAATTTTCATAATACAGTCATTTATAAAATTGTTCATAGAGTCACTTATAATATTGCATAGTAAAGTCAGTTATAATCTTTATCAAAGTCAATTGTCGAGTCAGTTCACCATTCATTTTGTTTACTGTTCATCTGTCATATATAAATTATTGTAAGGCGACCTGTCTTGAATAAACGCCAGACTTATTAATTTTATATAATCTACATATTAATTATTTTTGAAACATTTCCCTCTACAAGTATAAGTATCGACAAATTTTCAGACAGGTTCGCAAAACACCTCAAGTTTTGCATATGTGTGGGACACTTATTATATTGAGACCACAATCTAAATCAATATAATGAGCAGTGCTCATTGAGCACACCCATAACATTGGCGCCCAACGTAAATTTTAATAACAAAAATTTTAGGAGAGAGAGTTGGTTGGCTTGAAACTTTGGGGAAATATTTTTGTTCTTATACATAAAATGGTTGAGTTTTTTTTTGGTTGTAAAGTAGCGTCGGTTGTGGGCGAGTTGAGGGAATTGGTTTGGAGGACGGAAGGTCCTAGTCCGCAATAAGTTTGATACTTAGGATTGTACATATATATATATATATATATATATATATTTTAATTTTTTTCTGTCCTTGGTTGGTTGATGAAAAACAAACTTGGAAAAAAAACCTACATGGTTAAAAAAAAAATCTGTGATATTTATTTAATTACACCGGCACACAAAAAAAAATAAGTTCTCTGTACTTTTGACGGGACCGATTTATTCCCATGTATTTTGACCCGCTGAATCCGAATCCGAGGTCCGTTTAACCCGTACACCCTCAGATTTTTAGAAAACTTTAAAAAACCTCAAAAATACACAAAAATCGACCGTTTTTTAAATTTATAAATTTTTTTAACCCTAACTAAGCATGATTTTTATGTATTTCGGTCCTCCACATACTAACCTAAAGTTCATTTAAAACAGTAGCCATTTAAAGTCTGAGCAAATTCCAAAAAACCCCAAAAAATTGCAAAAAAGCAAAAAAATTCTTAGTGTTGTGATGAAAAAAAATTTTTTGAAGCATATTAAAATTTTTTTATGTTTTAGGCCAAAATATTTTTTATATATATATCACAGATCGAACAATATGATTTCTTTTATTTATTTCGATTTCAAAAATGATTTTTGTTATACCAAATTTTATTTTTTTCGATTTTTTGGGAATTTTTGCCATTTATTTAAAATTTTAGAGATGTCTGAGCCATGGATGTTCGAGAATTATATGTGACAGATAAACATACACGAAAATAATTATTTATTTAGCCCTATAAAATTTTTTTCATCACAACACTAAGAATTTTTTTGCTTTTTTGCAATTTTTTGGGGTTTTTTGGAATTTACTCAGACTTTAAATGGCTAATGTTTTAAATAAACTTCAGGTTAGTATGTGGAGAACCGAAATACATAAAAATCATGCTTAGTTAGGGTTAAAAAAATTTATAAATTTAAAAAACGGTCGATTTTTGTGTATTTTTGAGGTTTTTTAAAGTTTTCTAAAAATCTGAGGGTGTACGGGTTAAACGGACCTCGGATTCGGATTCAGCGGGTCAAAATACATGGGAATAAATCGGTCCCGTCAAAAGTACAGAGAACTTATTTTTTTTTTTGTGTGCCGGTGTTATTTTTATTATTTTAATTTTTATCTATATATTTAATTATTTATTTATTATTTATGCACGTTATTTTATTAATCATTTGTTTACAATTTTTTTTTTTTCAGTTGTTATTTTACTTTGTAAGAAATTGTAGACTCGGTAAACTTTTGCTGGGTGAATTTTATTTTGAGTTGAGGTCAAACTCAAAGGAAATAAATTCTTTGGATTTTGCTGTAGATTCAGGATAAATTTTTACCGAGTAATTTCACTCGAGTTTCATTGTTGCTTGCAAAGTAAAATAGAATTTTATTATTATAGAGATCTATTTTATTCAATTTATAATATTAATTTTGAAATTTTAAGCGCATTAATTTATTTATATTGTCGGAAATTCTTGTCAGCTTTAGTTTCGAGATTAATTTATTTCTTAAACATTTAAACAAATAAGTTTTCTTAATCCTCTATATACATACTTAATTTAACGTTTGAAAATGTCGACTCATTCAAGAGCAGCAAGTACTGCGCGGGCAGAAGAACGCCGTAACAACGATGACGTTGTCATTGTTGGTGCATGTACGTCTAATAACCCGACACTTCCGGTACAGCAGGGCACAGGGTGAGTACACCACTCGCCTCGCCCGTGTACTCGACAGTTACTACCGCGCCTACTAACACAGTAACTTCCTCGGTACCGTCAACAACCGTAACAACAACTAGTAGCACGAGCGGAGCTAACCAAATCTCGGTCAATACGAGAGTTAATAACGCTTTATCCCCTGGATCTAACCCAGTATTAACTCAAGTCGGGGCGAGAATTGACAGCTCGGTAACATAATAAATTTATGTAAGCCAAATCTGCAATTTCCATATTTTATTATTTTACGCATCAACGTTTTCACTGACCCGATGTCCCAATACTCAAAGCTTAATTATCAATGTTCTCACGTTGACTTCACGGCACTTTCACGTTAACAAATTGATTGATTTTATTTCTTTTAATTATATTTAATTAATTAATTTATGATTAAAATTTCTCTAATGTTAATGATTAGATTATTGACTAAATAAAGAATAATTTTCCGGCTCACGATCTCATGAATGGCCTGGAAAATTCTATGACGCAGTAAATCCGGCCATGTTGCCTGGATTTTTCTAGAGCTTCAAGGACACTAGATTCTTTAGCGTCTGGCTGACGAACTTATTTTTACGCTGATTTGTCACGTAACCATTCAAATAAATTTATGATTAATTAGTAATAAGTATTAAAAATATTATTTAGGTTCAAATTTGAATGGTTACGCGGGCATTTCGTTGCCACGCCGTTGCTGAGACAGCGTTTGCTCGTGCATGCGCGCGGCGTGAATGAGAGCACGTGGGTGCTAAAATTTTAATTTATAATTTAAAAATAATTACATTTAATATTTATTATTTATATGGGAATATTTATTATTTGGCGTTATTCAGGGGACATAACGTGTGGTCACATTATGCCCCAATCATTGTCTTTATTTTATTTAGTAAGAATTTAATATCCAGGTATTGAAGAGATGAGAATTATTAACCGCAGAGGAGGGAAAAAATCAATATTTTCTCCTGCAATATCGACGCTGATTATATGTGTTAAATAATTATTATTTAATT
Source organism: Microplitis mediator (assembly GCF_029852145.1). Lineage (NCBI taxonomy): Eukaryota > Metazoa > Arthropoda > Insecta > Hymenoptera > Braconidae > Microplitis > Microplitis mediator. The sequence goes on from NC_079971.1 coordinate 10,240,566, forward strand.
AGATACATATTTTGAAATAATTGTTTTGGTATGAATAAATACCATATAGATGTATTTAATTTATTATGTATCATTCAGGTAGGGTAAAAATGTTTTTATAATTTATTTAATTGATTTCAAAGGCCCAGAGCTAGATAACGATCATGATAATAATTAAGGGCGATTGTTGCGCCACGTGGGTGGCCAACAAGTGGCCGGCCCAAAAAGTAGGCAGAAAGGTATGCATAATCAAAGAAAGCAGACGCTGTTGTTATTGTATCAAAGTTAATATACGTCGTAAATACGTTTAATTCGTTTGTTGCCAATTAACAGTGGTTAATTGTATAAAAAATAAATTCACCGGGTGACTGAGTTTCAGTGTGAGTTTGGATTTATTCGGGAGACGAAATCGAGTAAGTACTCTTGTATTATCCTCGTTTAAAATTGTGATTATTTTTTATTGATATTAATTAATCTTGATGAATTATTTATTTTGTCTAAGTAAATTATTATAATATATGAATTATTATTGTTGATTTAAGTATTGGATTTGAATTTGGAATTTTTTTGAATTATATAGATTCTACCCCCAGGGGTTTATTAACGAGTATAATTTATATTTATAAGTAAAATATTGTATCAAAGATTTTTGATCATTTTTTATAAATAATTTAATCCAACAATTTTCGGGGAAATACTCGGTATTCATTTTCCTGGGTCTTTTTCCTGCTGTATTTAATTTGTTTCATTATTTTATATATATTTTTAACTGAGCTTATTATTTTTCTAATTGTTTCCTTTTTTTCTTTAATTTCAATCGATTTTATCCGCTTCGAACAAGCTTCTCGCTCGGATTAATCCTCGCAAATTTTCTGGTCCAGTTTAGATTGTAATTTATTTGATATCTATAGATATCAAAAAAAAATTTTATCTAATAAAGTTCAAAAATTCATTTTCTTTTTAAAAAACAAAGTACACAGTTGATAGATATCAAATAAATTATAACCGTCTAAATCGTCTTTTTCACATTATTATGACAATGAGTGAAATTTTTACTGCTAAAATTTACAAAATTACGTGATTGTTTACTTCACTCAACAAAAAAATGAAGAAAAACAAAAAAATTTTTTTTTAATAAAATTGAAAAATTCATAGTTTTGCGAAAACAAAAAACACAGTTCTAAAAATTTCATAATCTCTTAAAATAAGGGCAAGGCGTTATACAACAAAAATTGAATGTCAATCGTCTTTCTTGACGAATTTCAAGAATTTAAAATTTGACAAATTTGTCATTTTTCAAAATTTTTTATTTTGAATATTTTTTTTTTTCATAGCCTCTAGTATCCCTTTCAAATCAAGCTTTGGATCATTATTTTAACTATCATAGTTTTTGAGATATCTAAAAAATAAAGTCGAAAAATTTTAACAATCGCCAAATTTTGTATTTTGCATAACTTTTGAAGAATAATTTTCAAATATTTTTCCTTTGGCCGAATTGCGTTATATGGTTATAGAAAACTTCCGACCAAAATTCGTCCAAATTGAAAGGGATCGATTCCAACTATTGGTCGATTTGACGTGGAATTACCCATATGCTAAACACATACGTGTTACGTCGAGATCGAGCGGGAAAATATTTAATATCGAATACGAAATAAAAATTTTTATTTCTCGCGCGAAGCAACTTCGTTCGGTAGACTTTTTCTTTCGTTACTTCTTATCTTCGACAGCTGTACAGAAGGCTAACAAAGGAATTTCCAATCAGACCACCCAAATGCAGTTGTGTGAACCGAGCACTACTACATTTAAATCATAACAGAGGTACAAGTTAAACGGTGACTAAGAGTCTAGCACAAAGAGTCTCCAACCGCGACTCTTTACCTCCCGCAGAGTACCACCAAATTTAACTAGCCTCTGTTCGATGCGGCATCCGGTCTTTTGTTCAATTAAAAGTCGATCCATATTCTAATATCTTATTTATACACGACAGTACATTTATTCCTCTTTAATAAAAGAATATAAAATCGCAGTAACGCCTTCGATATAAGTTTTTTGGGCAGCAGTGTCAATATCAAGACGAGTTTTTCAGCTAGAATATGTAAAAACGCATCCGGTAAACCACTAGACAATAGAATTTGAATTTATTAAATTGTCCATCAGCCAATGAAAATTCAGCTATCGAAGCCTTTGTTAAGCTGATGGCCAACCAACCGTGACGTGATATTGATAAGACCCAGCCCTTCACGTTTCGTCTTAATTATCTTACCTGACCACCAAATCTGCTGTTGCCAGGCAAGCGTTCTCCTACTTTCATACCTAGCTCCGAGTCCCAAGATAGAATACTTCCCCTCAAAATGACACCACCCAGCCACTTCCTCGATTGCACTCCATCTTCGATCCTCCACTCACCTTATCACTATATTGACGACCATATTGATCCGCGCTTCCCAAATGATCAAAGTTTTGGGAATAGCCACTCACCATCTTCCGATTGGTTACTCTAACGTTTAAGGGACCTATGTGATTACCTTCTTATCATAGAGCCATAATGTCCATCCAACCACCGATAAGCCGGGTGCACATTGGTCCCCCGAAAAATTAGAATACTTACGTGCGTAAGTAATTCTCACTACCTAGTGGGAGTTCACCCCCTTTCTCCATGAACACCCCAGGGAGAACAAAGACTCCGAGCATATATAAGGAGCAATTCTTTTCTATTGTATTCGCCTCACCTTTGTCTTCAGTTGATATTATTTTTCTTCCTTATATCGATCATATCATCTAAATAGTCTAAAGCGATCAGATCTATTTTACTTTGGTTCAAGGCTCCAGTCTAATTTTTGATACATCTCAATAGAGATACGGTTCATTTTTCCCATCACAACTTGCTATTACTTTTCAATTATCAAATCCGAAGAATAATTATTGTCTATTTTTGGAAAACGGGCTTAATATAATATTTTTCCCAGATTTTCACATCATTCGCGCAATTATTACTCCGGGTCGGAACGTGCGATTACGCGAATAGTGCGGTTTATTTAGAAATTATCTAGCCTTCTGTGCGGACGCGAATTTAGGCTTTTAAACTCAGCGAAGTGACAGTGAACAACTCGGTGCCACTTAAGAAGACCCAACCTCGACGTGATCACCTCCATTCATCGCTACTCGAAGGGTCCAATTTGCCACGGGGTGTCACAGCCATTGTCCAGCCAACACCAGGCCACAACAGCCAGCACCTGTTGTATTGTAACAACAAACATCTTCGAAACTAAATAAACTACCTGTATCTGTAAGTCCTGACATTTTTATTTTTAACATTAAGAAAATATACATATTCCTGACCTATATCCATGCTCGGCACCAAATAACGAGGTCCCCGTTACCCGAGTAAAGGACTTAAGTGTCTTGACTCAAAACTAAGGGACTGTCCTATGTTATGTCTGTCTGGACGTAACATAAATAAAAATTTTGGTGTCAGAAGTGGGATTCGCGTTTGAAATGCCCGCGGTGCCTGAGCATGACTAAAGATACTCCCCCAGTAACGAGATCGCGCAGTAAAAACCGGCAACAACTCGAAGGCCAAATAGAGGGTACTGACTGGCAAAAATTAAACCCGCTACTCTTAACACCGGAACAGCGAGCTTCATTTAATCAGCAATTTGCACATTCGGACTCTGCGGGCGCGGCCGGAGGTAATTCCGCTCAAATAACTGCAACAGAACAGACGAAACGAGAACGAGACCGAGTGCGTGAACAAACTCGCAAAAATAAATTAAGAATAGAGGAGGAAGAGCGACAGTTCGAAGAAAGGAGACGTTTACAGGAAGCACGAGAGTTGGAGGAGCGACGGTTGAGAGAGGCGGAGAGAGCGCGAGTCGAAAACGACCAAGTCAGACGGGAAATTAATCTCGATAATTCACAAATTGCACAAGTCAACGGACACGATCCACTACCAGCCCCAAATATAAATGAAATACATGTCGTTCTACCAAATTCGATTAAATATGCGGTTGAGGCGGTTCCTTATTTTACGGGCCAGAATATACCGCTGGCCCATTTTATTGAAGGATGTAAGGAGACAAACGCGATGGTACCCGCCGAACACGAACAAAATTTGGTACTAATGTTGCGGAATAAATTACGCGGTGAAGCGCGGAGAACTGTTCAGGGGCAGACTTTCAGAACGGTAAATGCCCTTTTATCTTATCTTAAGGAATTGTACGAACCTCCCAAATCCTTGTATCAACTACAAGGGGAAATAGGAAGGGTTTTTCAACGCAACGACGAATCGGCACTTTCTTATATTAATCGAGTTTTTGAGTTGGGAAATCAGATATTGGACGTGGTAAAATCATACGTACCGGGTAATGAGCCCTTAAACCCGGCAGAGACCACAAAATATGAGAACGAGTTTCGGAATTGTCTGGTGCGCGGGCTAAAACCGGAAATAGAACAAAAAATTCCAAGAAATCAACCCTACCGAGAAACCGCGACCGAAGCCGTGAAAATCGAAAAAGATCTGCGCGCTGAGGAATTATTAAGGGGAAAGACCCTGACAAGACGAGATATAAATTATTCAAATCGTAGTTTTGACTATGAGCTACCGAGCGGTCGGGACAGAAAACGCGTCAGGCTCATACAAGGACAGCTTATTGTTTGTCAAATTTGTAACAAAAGCGGCCATAGTGCTCTGACATGCTACCAACGAAATACGAATCTTGATGCTAATAACCGTAATCAACCCCCCCATAATTCGGCTAATGGTAATAATATCAATCGATATAATAATAATAACAATGTAAGCGCAAATCCATATCGGGGAAACCGCGATCGGTACAACGGGAACAACAGAAATCGATATAACAATGACCCGCGTGGTAACAACAATCGAAATAACGATAATCCCGATCAAGGGCAGTATGGGAACCCTTACGGGAATAACTATCCGGGTAATAACCAGTACAATCGAAACAACGTTAATAGTAACAATAATAATAATAATCATAATAATCAGAATAATTTGAGAGGTGAGTCAAACACCTCAACTTTTACTCGCCAGCACGCAAATGTAAAAGGTGAGGAAAAAATTTGTTATTATTGTAAGATGCCCGGGCACTTTATGATGGATTGTATGAAAAGAAGGGACAACAACAGGAGATCGTTTGTAGACAGGCCGCCGGGGCCGTCCACGGAAGAGCGAGTTCGCGCCGGTGAAGAAAACAGGTCGGGAAACTATCAAGCCCCCTTGCGTTCGGGCGCGCCGCGGGAGGTCGGGAGATCTGAGCGTCCGGTCCTGCAAGTAATTCCGGAGGATATGGACACGGAGGAGCCATTGCAGATGTTCCAGTGGCAGTAGTTAGGCTAAGCCATAATTGCGAAGCCCCTACTATAAAAACGACATCGGCATTAATTTTAGACTCGGCTATTTTAATGATTGACACGGGATGCGAACTAAATTCACTTAAATGCGCTATGGCCACTCCCGGTACCGAGATTGATCGTAGCGGAATATTAAAATTAACAGGAATTACACCAGAGTTTGTTTTTACTCTGGGTAAAATAAGAACTGAGTTTTTCGGTATACCTATTACCTACCACCTAGTCCCAAACGAATTCCTCATAAAAAGAAGCGGGATCCTAGGGTCCAAATTCTTAAATGATAATGGTATAGACGTACTCTATTCACAAGGGTGCTTAAAAATACAAGGTTGTAAACTAAGTTTTGAGCACGAAGAAACGGCGGTTATACCTGCGCGTACCAAAACGGGATTTTACGTTCGCGTTGCTAACTCTGAAGCAGAGACGGGATATGTAAAAAGACTCAGACTTAAAAAGAAAATTTATTTGGGCGATGCGCTTGTTACTAATCGAAACGGAAGAGCGCACATGTACATAATTAATACAACCTCTGAGGAGGTGGAAGTGGCGGTACCAGTCGTCACATTAGAGCCATATACAGAGATAAGTTATTTTGACGCTTTTATTAAAGATGAGAATTCTAATTACGGTGAAGGAGCCGTCGGGAGAACGGAGAATGTTGAGAATGATAATTTGGGAAATTTCAATTGCGACGGGAATAGCGTCGGAGAAATTGATAACTTTAAAAATTTTACTAGCGGTGAGAATACCGTCGAAAAAATTAATCTTGTGCGAAATATTAATTACGGTGAAAGAGCCGTCGGGAGAACGGAGAATGTTGGGAATGATAATTTGGGAAATTTCAATTGCGACGGGAACAGCGTCGGGGAAAACGATAACTTTGAAAATCTTACTTGCGGTAATAGTACCGTCGGAACAATGAAATTTAGGAAGGCTAATGATTATGGTGAAGGAGCCGTCGGGAGAGCGGAGAATATCGAAAACGATAATTTTGAAAATTTTATTTGCGACGAAAATAGCGCCGGAGGAAATGATAATTTTAAGATTTTTTCTAACGGCGAGAATACTGTCGAAAAAATTAATTTTGCGAGTGGTAATAATCACGGTGATAGAGTCGCCGGGAGAACTAAGAATTTCGAGAACGGAAATTTGAAAAATTTTGGCTGCAATGGAGGCGCCGTCGGATGCTATAGTTATGCGAGCGGTAAGAATGCTATCGAACAAAATAAGAATCGGGCAAACGAGCGTATAAAAACTATAATGCAGCTATTGAGGCACTGTCACATGAATAGGGAAGAAAAAGGGAGTATTATAGAACACATTAGAGAACATCACGATAGTTATTTTCTCCCGGGAGACCAACTAGGTTGTACAAATGTATTGACTCATAAAATTAGAACCACAGACGATGTACCGGTATTTACGCGACATTATCGTTACCCTCAGACGTTGAGAGGGGAAATTAATCGACAAGCGAGGGAGTTGTAGGATCAGGGGATTATCGTGCCGTCGGTGTCCCCATATAAAACCGCCGTATGGATCGTACCCAAGAAACCGGATTCGCAGGGTAATAAAAAATATCGAATGGTACTTGATTTTCGACCACCAATCGAAAAAACCATCGGTGACGCACAACCACTCCCGCTAATAACGGAAATTTTATAACAATTAGGTGGAGCAATTTATTTTTCCACCCTCGACTTAAAATCGGGCTATCACCAAGTGGAAGTAGATCCGGCAGACTGCCATAAGACTGCTTTCTCGACTGCGTTTGGACATTTTGAATTTTCGCGAATGCCTTTTGGGCTCAAAACAGCCCCTGCAACCTTCCAGCGTATAATGAACATAGTTCTATCGGGGCTTCAAGGAGTATAAGTGTTCGTTTACCTCGACGATATTGTTATAAACGCGGGGTCGCTGGAAGAACACGCCGTAAAATTGGAACGCGTAATGAAGCGCCTCAGAGCCGCGAATTTAAAACTTCAACCCGATAAATGCGAATTTCTATGCAGAGAAGTCATCTATTTGGGTCATATTATATCGGCCGAAGGGGTACGACCCGACCCATTCAAGATAAGCGCGGTTGAAAATTTCCCTTGCCCTCGCACACAAAAGAATATACGTCAATTTTTAGGATTAGCCGGGTATTATCGGCGTTTTATCCATCGATTCTCTTAAATCGCAAAACCATTAACGAACTTACTAAAAAAGAATATGGCCTTTGAATGGGGCAACAGCCAACAAGTAGCGGCGTAGAGCCTGTGTTACAATACCCTGACCAGACTCAACCTTTTGTGGTAACGACCGACGCGTCAGGTATAGCCATTGCCGGGATCTTAAGTCAAGGTCCTATCGGGAAGGATAAGCCAGTAGAATACACATCACGCGTTTTAAACGAAAATGAGCAAAAATATAGTACGTATGAAAAGGAAGCACTGGCGATATTACACTCTGTGTCCCAATTTCGGCCGTATTTGTATGGGCGTCCATTTAAATTAGTCACGGATCATAAACCGTTGGTTTGGATGCAGACGGCAAAAGACCCAACGTCGTGGCTCACCAGATGGAGGTTGAAGTTGCAAGAGTATCAATTCGAGGTCATTTACAAGGCCGGCAAAACAAATGTTAATGCGGACGCGTTATTGCGAAATCCACCCGATATTGGTGCATCAGCACGTACGGAAGATAGCGGAACGGATGAAGAAATGGCAATGGACAATCGCGAGCCCCAAATTTTGGGAATCACGCGGGCCCAATCAGCAAAACTTAAGGCTGAATTAGCCGACCAACCGCAACCCTCGACATCTTACGATACTCCAATTGTCCCACGAACACGTAGTCGGGGCGATTTTACGAATAAAAGGTAAAGGGAGAACGAAGAAAAGAAAAATTCCGAACTAGATAATAAGAAAATCGTGCCCGTGTGCGAGTCAAACCAACCTCAGAATCTGTCGCGAGATTCACCGAAGGATGATTTGAAGAATACGCTGTCTCGCCGGCAAGACGAACGCAGGTACGATGGCGAGGAAGACGAAGAAAGGAAATTCGAAGAGCACGAATCGGACGAAGAAGATAAAGACGAACTCGAATTGAAAAGAAACCGGTCGGGTATGCCGCGACGGGTGTTAGAAACTCGAGATCACATTTACATGCAGAGAAACAACTATCTTTATTTCTTAAACGAGGAGGGTGAACCGTGTGATGAGGGATCGAAAAGAATGAAGGAACGATCGCTACTGCCTCGTTTCAAAAATTTGCAAGCTAAAAGTCTAACTCTGGTGCGAGTGGGAAAACGCCATCACATAGTGGTAATATTAAATTCACAAAAAGTTATTAGTTGGGGATGGATACGCAGTACATTAATTAACACGTTAGATCGATTACATTTGCGGGCTATAAGTGTCGCTAAATCTCGAATTATAAACGGAAAAACTTGGAATCAAGTACTAGCGATACTACGGGGTTGTTTTGTGGGAACGGAAACTACTCCGGTTATATGTCTTGGGATAGTGGAATACGTAAATCGAAACGACCGTAAGGGGATCCTCGAAGAAGCTCATGCCTCAGCCGTAGGTGGGCATAAGGGTATCACGAAAACGTTTAATCGCGTCCGTTTACGGTATTACTGGGAGGACATGAAGGTCGACATACAGAAGTTTATTCAAAACTGTTTATCGTGTCAGTTATCCAAACTAAAACGTGTTAAAACTAAACAACCGATGCAAATAACTGACACTCCGGAAGGCTCGTTTGACAAGGTCGCGCTAGATATTGTTGGTCCCCTTACAAGGACCAGAAGTGGTAACATATGTATCCTAACGGTCCAAGATTTACTAACAAAATTAGTTATCGCAATTCCATTGAAGAAAACGACCTCAGAAGAGATTGCTAAGGCTTTTACCAAACGTGTAATTTGTGTGTACGGATCCCCTTAGTCAATTCTCACCGATCAAGGCGCCAACCTTATAAGTAAATTAATGCGTGAATTTGCAAAAATATTTAAAATAAAACGCTACCGTACTACCGCGTACCACCCGCAGTCTAACGGCTCTTTGGAACGTTCTCACCATTCATTGGTCGAATATTTAAAACAGTTTGCGAATCAGGAAGAGGAATGGGATGAATGGTTGGAGTTGGCTACCTTCTCTTACAATACTAGTGTGCACGAAGGTACCCGTTATCAACCCTTCCAGTTGATTAATGGGCGACCTGCTCGGTTACCATCTAGTAAAACAGAAGAGGACCCAACACCAACGTATGAAGACTTTATTGTTGATTTGACTATTCGAATCCACGATGTCCAATCCTTAGCCCGCGAAAATTTAATCCTAGCGAAAGAAAGATCTAAGAGATACTATGATCGCGGGGCAACGGAAGTATCGTTCCACCCAAGCGACTATGTGTTCTTATTAAAAGGGAATAAAAAGGGGAAATTGCAGCAGCCATACGACGGGCCTTATGAAGTAATGGAAATCATGCCGGATGGCAACGTCAGAATAAAAATAGATCGCAAATTTAAAATAGTCCATCTGAATCGCTTAGCCTACTCTCACATACAACCTCTCGATGAGGAAGATGACAGTAGTGACGAAGAATAAAAATAGGACAGATGGATAATAGTAGTAATTATTAAATAATAGTAACAATAATAGTAATAATTATCCAAGGTCATTCTTGGGATAGTGGGGAAAAGGGAGGGCGTTTTAAGATAAAATATCGTGTGATAATTATCATACAATCTTCGGTTGTCGCGTTCGTAACTTTCAATAAAATAAGTTTAATAATAAAAATAATGATAACCCATAAAATAATGATAGTAATAATTATAACAACAGTAACCACAACATACAAATGCGGGAAAATCGTTCCCTCTTCTGTTCCCTAAGCTTTTAGAAAAATAGTTATATTTTTTTTTGTTTTTCCTCGTACCCCCCCCCCCCCCCCTCTCCCCCTCGTACTGTGTGAAGTAAAGAATCAGAAAATCGACTAACAGTAGCCATAATAATAATTGCAGCAGTGATAACGCAGAGCCGTGAATGATTCACAAGGTTAATGGCGCAACGCCTGGGGTTAATATTGGGATCTGCAACAGTCCCACGAGACGAGAACCCAAATCGCATACGGTACGCCTCTGAACAATCGAGACTCGAAAGTTTTGTCGGCTGGGCAGGCCCTCCAGAGTTACCTCGAAAGATGGCCGCCGCGGGATTATTTTACCTCGGCATCGGGGATCAAGTTAGATGTCATGAGTGCGGATCGCGGTTCGGTCTATGGGAAGAAGGCGAAGATCCAGCGGCCAGTCACTATCGCTGGCAGCCTAATTGTCGGTTTATTCAGAATATACCGGGAATAGAGGCAACACTCACTAGACCCTTCGGTCCGAACGGGTATCGTAGTTCGCTTATGCAGGCAGATCATTATATTATTCCCGACGTACCCGAACCTCGGGACCCAACCGTGGTCCCTCAATCCTTGTTACTCGGACGTTTGAATTTGAGTAAACCACGAGCACCTGTGCATACCAAATATGCCGTCTATGACCGGAGGTTAGAGAGTTTCCACGACTGGCCTACGTCTAGCCCTCAAGGTAAAAAGGGGCTAGCCAAGGCTGGATTTTGGTATTCTGGTCATAAGGATCAAGTCCTGTGCTACCATTGTGCTGGAGGACTACAGGACTGGATCAAGAAAGATGACCCATGAGTTGAACACGCCAGATGGTTTCATAAATGTTATTTGCTATGGGCCGTAAAGGGGCAGGGTTTCATTGATCGGGTGAGAAATCAGATGAGTGAACCGACTGATATGGAAGACTCCGAGGACTCGGGACAGGTTGCCGAGGAACTCGAAGAAAAGGGCAGCGCGCCTGAGGAAGAGGGGAACGGCGCGGAACCCGAAGAAACGACGGTGGAAGCAGATGGGGAAGGCAGAGACCGAATTCGATGCAAAATATGTCTCAGCAACGAATTGGGGGTAGCCTTCCTACCATGCGGTCACCTGGTGGCCTGCACAGTGTGCGCCCCCAGTCTAACTCGCTGTGCCGTTTGTCGAGAAGTTATTTCTTTAGTGGCCCGAATCGTAATCTCCTAAAACGAACTCCTAAAAATGTCACACACAACTACATCAACCCCAAATAATTTTTTTTACACATACACATATACCCATAATTATAGATTACAATAATAAGCACTAATAAATAAATTACCCCTACTATCACTTAACATTTTTCTGGTATTACTCCCTTGTACCTTCCTCAATTCGTCTCCCAAACAACGACACCTACACAAAGTATAAGGTAATGAATGACCGAGGGTCCGCTACATAAGAGATCGTAATCTTTTGCAGAAGGAAAATGTCCGGAAGTCATCGCACTCCATCAAGTCCTTTCTGCAGAACTATGATATGAGATCACCCCCATCAAACATGTATCGTGGTTGACGTGCTGGGTTTCGAAGATGACAACGGGTTACTTGTGCCGAAGGAAATCGCGGTCCTTGATATCGGGCGTCCCAACCAAGAGCACTGGATGGTCGACTATCCGTGCTCCCTATATAATATGTCGTATAAAACTCGCCGGCGTAGTATCGTGAGAACTGCTCTACACGGAATGGTTTGGGAAGCTCGGGGGATAGACTTAGAACTATCGTATCGGCGTATACATCATCTGGTCCGGACTTCCACGCAAGTTTACGGATTCGGCGTCGAGGTGTCCAAGTTCCTAACAGACATCACGGGAGTCCAAGTGCATGACCTAGCCCGACAAATGCCTCCTATAAGACAATTACCGTGCGCAGAAGAATACTGTTTCTTCCACGGTAAAGAGCTAGGTAAAAGATACCATTGTGCCCTGAATAACGTGCATCGGGCAAAAAAATGGCTTCTAAAAGAATCACCCGGGTATCTCAGAAGCGAGTATGATGTACCTCGTTCTTTACGGGTTGAGAGCGTGTACGTTGCCATGGGCGCGGGAAAAGGAGCTGCCGTGCACCGGGAGTCAGCATCCCTTCCATCATTACTGGGTCCATCCAGTTCCGATAGTGCTCGAGAGGAAGCCCAAGGAGAAGAAGCCACCCCACTGTTGCCTCCTGACGAGATAACGGGGTGGGAGTCCGAGTACGAGAACCCACAAGAAATCGCTTCAGCCCCCAGTACCCCGGTTCGGAAACCCAAATTATTAAACAGGTTACGCCGTTCCACGAGTACCCGAGGTTGGCACTCCATCTTCACTATGATGTTCACTCTACTTCTGTGTCCAGCCGGAGCACTCATCGGATACGATTGTGGAGCACCGGGTCTCAACGTCACCACACTGTCATTGCTGAACGTGGGCGGGTGCAACATTCCAGAGCCCAAGGTAAATACAACTCAAATGCGCATTCAGTTACTTCAGTTGAGTGAGTATACGCACACTCAAGTCATTCAATGCAAAATAAATATTAAACGAACCGTCACTCATTGCGGAATTCATAGCCAAAGTTCAATGGTTAAGGGTGCAGAAAACACCTATCTACAATCGATCGGGGCAGACGAGTGCCAAAGCATCCATAAAACAGGAATCTTTTACCTTGGGCTAGACACTCAAGTTGTCGGTCTAAAGTCCAATGCTTCATCGTCTCATAGCATCACGTTAGCCGGAAAAATCGAACCTAACGGCGCCTGCGACGGGGTGACTTATTCGGATCCCTATGGGGTCTGGAATAACGTTGTTGTACAGGGGTACGCGACAGTAGAATTAAGAGATTATCATGCTCAAGTAGATCTCGATAAAAATTTAGTACTTTTAAGATCTGGCGTTGTATGTCCCCTGGCTGACGGTAGCTGCTCCGATATTGACGCAGGAAAAACCTTCTGGTCTCCTCTACCCACGGACGGCTGCATTAACGACCGGTATCAAGTTCTGTACGATGGCCCTGCTGCGAAAATAACGGGCGAAAGTAAAAATGGCAAGGAGAGTAAGGAAGTGGTGTGTATACAGTGGTAAGTCGGGACGTTACGTTCGCGTTTCTACGCAAGGGGCGTCAAATGCTGTGCGGATACCAGCTCGTGCGAATAGAACACCCCCAACTATTCGTTATAGAATATACGGACACCAATGTGTTTCCAAGTAGCAAGGCAGCTCTCAGCAGAAGCGCCGATTTGATGGCTTACGTCAACTCAAAGTTTGTGTATTTCGAACGCCATATTAGAACTCAGGTGGATCATCTTTATCGCGACATTCTGAAGCATAAGTGCGATTTGGAGGTCCAAATCTTGAAAAATTCTTTGCTGCATGCCACTCAAACTCCAGACGAATTCGCGTACCATCTAATGAAGGGGCCTGGTTACATGGCCGTGGTAGCTGGAGAAGTTATTCATTCGATTAAATGCGTACCAGTGAACGTAAGAGTACGAACGACGAACGAATGCTACCAGCAACTACCCGTGTCAAAAGACAACGATACTAATGTTTTCCTTACCCTTCGAACCCACATCCTAATAAATTCTGGTACACAAATTAATTGTAATTCCATTCTTCCATCTATGTACTTTCTAGCAGATTCTTGGTATACGTTCACCCCGAAACTGACCGCTATTAACGCGCCGGATAACTTGAAACCCGCCACAACCGCCACCTGGTCATATGTGAATCCGAGCTCACTTGCAACTAGCGGTATTTATAGTTATGAAGATTTGAAAAGTTTGCGGTCCAGTATCATGTTCCCGGCCGAAAGACCTACTGTATTGAACACTTTAGCCCGCATGATTACAGGACAACCAACACAGCGACAGGGGGCTAATTTTGTAAATTTACTTGACGAGGAAGCACTCCGAAAAATCGCTGAAGGTGCGTGGACGCGTATATGGGGGTGCTTTTTAACGTTCGGTACTGCCAGTGCGGGAGTAATAAGGTTGTTATTAATTATTCGATTTGTGAAATTGGCTGTCGATACAGTGATTCACGGCTACGCCCTTCACTCCATAAACGGATGGTCCATTCACTTAGTCGAGGCAGTATGGAGCTCCATAACCCACCTACTCATCCACTTGGGGACCCAAAAACTCGCTGTGGAAGGTACTTCACCGGAGACAGCACCCACGGCCCCCAAATCAGAAACTAGTTCGGGAAGCACTGAACCCGCGAGAGAGTCGCAACCACAAACTTACTATACTTACCTAAGACAAGCCGCTCACGAGCTACATGTTTAACTGTTTTAGGAATAATGGACAACTTTGACCTCCAGTATATACTCGGACCAGCCCCTCAACAAGACAGGACCAGCTCAGAAGAAGAACTTGAGGAATACCTCACCCACCTAAAGACTCAGTTACCGGAAGAACTACAACGCGTCGCGTCACTACCAGTACCCCCTCTCAATCACCTCCCTCCTCATGAGCCTTCTGAGGCCACCACTTCGAATCTACGTACAAAACCCCCCTCGAAGGCAGTTGCAATGCGGTCGAGGAAGGAAACGCTTAGCCCACTAGAAACAGACGAAGAACTTCCCGCATCTCCCCTTCCTGCATCTCCCGTGGGTAGCCGCGTACCAACTCCCATAGCGGGGGAAAAAGAAAGTTCTCCCAGCCCACGACTAAGATCCTTGAGAAAGAGACGCCAACTAATGCCACCCGAAAACGTCCTCTTACCGACTTCGTTGGGATCATCCGTTAAGGAAGCTTCCGCAGCTCGAAAACCACCTGCCAAGAAGCCACAACCTAACCCTTCCCGATCCAAATCTCCATGCAATCCCCCACCCAATCTTCCACTGGCAATCCCCTCGACCAGTTCCGCCCGAGCTATAGTCACCGCATATACGACTGAAACAACCCAGAAGGCAACATTGCGCCAACGGATTAGTATGAAGGACGTCGTTCCTCAACTACGTCCTTACTACGACGCAATGTGTAGTGTCTACGAAATTCTCCGGGAAATACCCGAGTCACAGGCTAAACTTTTTCGACTCCGTACAGCAGTAGTAACTCTAATCAAGCAAACTTACCCGGATGCCTCTGCATTCAAAACGGCCCTAGAGCGCGGCGTCTGGTACCCACTCAATCACCTAGCCTGTAAATCAGGTGTGTCGTGGGCCAGCGAAAGAGGAAAACTGTGTAGGATTTGCACCAGGGGGTTCGGGCTAACAACAGCTACCGTAGCAAACCAGGACTGGAACACTACCTCCACCCACTCATTATCTCAAAAATCACAAATTATAGACACCATATGTATGCGTTGTTACCAATCAGTTCATTACATAACCGATGCCGCGAAATGCCCTGAATGCATATTGGTCTTTTGGGTTGGCCGTGGGCCTGTACGTAGAGGAGCCTCAGTGGACGTGCTGGCTTACCAACGCCAAGGATTAAATACGAAATAACCATGTAGTTTTCTTTTAAGGTGTAAGCAATGGAGGATTATGTGAGGCAGCTGTCACCGGATCATGCCAACTTCTTCGGAGAGATGGTCTACCAACTGCAACCAACCTTCGACCCGGTGATCCAGCAGGAAGGCGAGGAATACACGGAGCTAGTCATGGTGCTACAGGGGATTACAGTCTACATGCCATATCCACGCGCCGAGACAATCATCTCCACCTATGCGCAAGCCAAGAAAACTTACCATGAGGGCCGCCACACGTATCAACGGGTAATGAGAATCTACAACGTATGGAAAACCAAGGAGACGCAGTTCGCCGAGATGCTCAGGGATATCCAATTCACATCAATAGACATGGAAGCCTACACGACACTTTGTGCCGCTACTCAGGAGATGGTAAACGAGCTGGGTCATGACTTCAGTATACGAAAGTACATGACCAGCCGAATCATGTTGATACGGTACCTCCACCAGATCGTGGTGGTACTCTTCACTCGGAAGTTATCACTGCCACATCGCCGATTGTATGTTAACCCAGTCTGGGCTATACGGTGCCTCGAAATTACGGGACGTTGCTACATGGCTGATTCAACCAGCCCGGATTATATACACAGGCACACCCAAAGTTTCCTACAAGATCGACATACCATCTACCAATTGCTATCCGACCAAGAGCCAAATAACCTAGTGTCCCTCTTGTTCACTTACTTAGAAGAGAGACAACCCGCCAGCAACATTCGGGCAGACGTACGGCAGTATTTATTACGCGCCAATAGTTTTAGGTACAACTTTGCGCTGGCAGATTGTATAGATATCGCGGACTGTAGTGGTGGCGAAGAAGAGACTCTCATCTGAAGCCAAACAAACGCATAACATTTATTACGGAGACTTCTTCCGTCCTGGCCCTTGATTCCTATGATAAATTAACCCTCTTCTTAAGGCGACTTTTCGCTGATAAAAATCCTAAATCACATTGTGCAACGCGTGACTTCCTCCCCCCCCCCCGGATTCCCCTGTTGTCCAAAGGTTTTGTTTTCTCTCCTCTTTTCATCGTTCACCTAACATGATCCCTTCCATGCTGTTCTTTTATTTACATACTGAAACCTTTTTCCTTGGCCATTTCCAATCATTCGGAAAATGAACAAAGAAAAAGGGATCTATGGGAGACCACATAGTTAACACCAGAAATGGTAAGGTTGTTGGGGGGATAGTCGTTAAATTCTCTTTCAAGGACCCTCTGCAAGCAAATTAAGTTGTTGAGGCTCCTCCAAAGAGAAGGGAAATCTTAAAATTACGTCAGAGGTTACAACCTCACTTTCTTCTTCCCTTTAGATACATCTTATTCTATATGTCATATTAGAAGTAATTCTTTATAAAAAAAAGGGATATTTATTTTTATTCTTATAACTTTTTACTGTGTGTTACGGTTTCGGGACCTAGTTAAGTTCTTTTATTATTTTAAAAGGGGAACATATATCCGCAAACATACATATATATCTATAGAAGAAAATTTCAAGTTAATCGTTACAAACAAAAATACATATATAGATTTTTTTTATATATATATAAGTATAAAAAAAAAAAAAAAAAAAAATTTTTTCTATTACAATAAGAACTTTACTACATATTATGATTTTAAAATTGAAAAAAATATCTACAAAAAAAATTATATATAAATATGGAAAACACAAAAAATTTCTATTACAATAAGAACTTTACTACATATTATGATTTTAAAATTGAAAAAAATATCTACAAAACAAAATTATATAGGAATATGGAAAACACAAAAAAATTCTATTACAATAAGAACTTTACTACATATTATAATTTAAAAAAAAAATATATATACAAAAAAATTATATATAAATATGGAAAACACAAAAAAATTCTATTACAATAAGAACACTACTACATATTATAATTTTAAAATTGAAAAAAAATATATAAAAAAAAAGGCCATTCGGCAGACGAAATGGAAGTAGATTTCTCATTGTTTAATTTTTTTCACTGTTCAAATGAAAGCTAATGATAAAATGAAATTTTTTTCTACATTTTCTTAAAAATTCTCGAGATGATAAAACAAAAAAAATCAAAAAATTATAAGTATAATGCCAAAAATTGATGCTAACTAAATGAGCTTCAGAAGAATTTTTGATGATAATGCACTACATGTTTTGATTTAACGTTATTTAAAGATCCGTATGCATATATTCAAACTATCGGACCAATGGTATTCCGGACCCTATTCGAAAAATGATAGATTATGGTTTTAATGCTCGAGAATTCTACCATAAGGACAAAGGCGATAATTTGCTTTTAATAAAATCTACTGATAAAATATTATAAGATTAAAAATTGATTGTGATACATCAAAGTGTCATACTTGAAATTAGTACTAATATTTGAAATAAAAAGCCTATTAGAATATCAAACGACGAGTAGATATAGTGAATATTATCATCATAACTAATGTAAATCTTGTGATTGATATATCATATCATTTATACACTGTCGATAAAACCAAATTGTATATACCCACTGAATTGAGATGTTTAGATTTTATAAGTGTCACACTGCGATAATATGAATTTAAGTAGTTCCATGAATGTACTAAGAAGTAGGAGAACTAATGCAATAGCAAAATTTCATTGAATGAATGGTAAAATAAGTAATTTCAGTGGTCTAGGCATATATGTAGGCATGAAAATTAAAGCTTATTTGAAGAGCTTTTAGATGAATTTTATAGAGAGTCGATAAGTTATAGCATTCAAAAAATATCTAAGAAAGAATAAGTAAAAATATGAATTTTTGACATTTTGAAAATTTTGGAATGCTATAACTTCTAAACTAATTGACCGATCGAGCTCATTTTTCGAACTCGATCAAGGTAATCACCCAAAAAATACGTATACTTAGTTTTAAAGCGATCGGTTTAAAATTGTGGCAATAATCGAAGTGACAACCTGCATAAAATTAGTTTTTATAATATTTTGTAAATTTTCAAAATCATTTATCTATTAGAAAAAGTGAACAAATCAATAAGGTGCATAGTGAAAATTGAAGGCAATCGATCGAGCTTTCAGATAGGACAAACGAAAATAAACTATCTCTTTCCGTTTAGAAGTTACATCCAGTTAAAGCGGCAAACAAATTTTTTTTTGAAAATTTTACAAAATTTTAATTAACCATAACTTCTAAACTTATTGGCCGAATTGGCTCATCTTCGAACTCATCCAAGGTAATAGTCTATAGAATAAGTATACTGAGTTTCATTAAGATCGGTGTAGAATTGTGGACGCTATCGTTGGAGAACGGCGCGTTATATTATATATATATATATATATATATATATATATAAATACATATATAAACTTTTGAACCAAATGTATTTTCTGACTCAGTTCGTCGAGCTGAGTTGAGATATAGCAAAATTTTTCGAAAATTCCGTTATGAGGACAAATACAATAGTTAGATTTCTATGAAATCTACTAAAAATTATATAAAAATATGGAAATACAAAAAATTACTATTATAATAAGAACTTTACCACATGTATAATCTTAAGGTGATCATTATAAGTTTTCAAAAAGTATATATATATACTTACAAAGATATAGGAACCAATTGTAACCTCACTGTGTGTTTCGTTTTAAGGTGATGGGTAATTTTAAAAGGGGAGAAGAAAACTTTACTTTTTTTTTCTCCCTTCGTTGTTATAATTTTCACTGTGTGTCAGAATTTAAGGCAATAAGAAATAAAGAAGGAAAAATTCTTACAATGACGAATTTGTTTTCATAATTGTAGTCTAGAACTACGGACAACCCTTATAAAATTATATACGAAGGATACATCACCTAATGACTAATTGTTACCGTTTATCCACTACCTCGAGGATAATAATTCTGAAGAAAACAATTTTTTTTTATCTTTCTTCAAAAATTTACATTATTATCATAAAAATCTTATTGTACTCTAAAACTTCGGGGTAATGGTTATAAAAATTGTTCTTTTTGCTTTCTTTTTTTTTCTTTCTTTTTCAAACTATACATATGTATAAGAGCCTCCTACTGCAGGCAATTCTTACCCGACTTGTATAAAAATTTACAATAACATAGAACCTATTGGTGAAAATTCTAACAGTCAAAAGAATATATATAGTAATAAGTAATCTTACCTATGTGCTAACCTTTAAGGCAATAGTAATAATTTCCTCATGTAAGAGGGGAACGGAAATATTATTGTAAGAATTTTCACTGCATGTTTCACCCCCTTCAAAAGGGAAAAATAAAACAAAAGGAATTTATTGATACGATAAGGGTTTTTATCGTGTGTTTTAATCCTCAAGCAATGAAAAAAAAGAGAGGAGATCACACACGTGAACCATTACAATAATATTAGTTCTACAAAGTGTTTTAATTCTAGGGTGATGGTTTTATATTTTTTTTTATGATTATGATTCTCACTGTGTGTTATAGTTTAGAGTAATGGTTATAATCTTACGGCGACGGTATAAAAATTGTGGTTATCAATTAATTATTATAAGAGATACCTCGCTATAACCCATGTTGCTACACCTAATAATTCACATGGTCTTCACACCTTCCGTGTAAAAACCACAAAAAAAAAAACTAACTTCCTTTTCTGCCAATTACTTATCATGTCTTAATTAAATTAATCAACAAAAAAGATGCAGAATTTTGTCCGGAAACAACTTTTTTATTTTTGAGAATAATTATAAGTAAAAAAAAAATGTAAGCGAACATACGAAACAGGGGACCACCCCTGGCTACCAGGTACGTCAAGCAGTAAGGACCTTTCAGGGCTGTAAGTGAGACGTAGGAGGGGAAGAAGAGAATCGGGTGACTTATCCTAGAAATGAGTACAACGTCCGTTCATTGGTTGTTTTTTCTATTGATACAATTGAATATATGTGCGCATCACTTAATAGTATTGCTAACAGGTATCCTTGAACCTTCAGCAAACGCGCCATAATACCCTCAAGGTTGAACATCTGGACCAAGGCCAAGTCGGCGATACTCATTCCTGCGTGCGTCCAAACGGAAGGCTATGGAGATCGGGGTCTTATTCCGATCCAACCAGTCCAAGAAATCTCGATGGTCCATATCCAACACCAACTACAATGATCAATAAAGTGAGAAGAATAGGACTTTATCCAAGTAACTTATAATTAAAATTTCACTGTAAATATTCTTACCTTGAGGAGAGAACTTTGTAGTGGCACCTGTTGTAACTCCATCGTGGGGATGTGATCAAACCATTCAGCGGTCTCTTTCACCGTCAAACTCACCGCCTGCTTCAAGGGATCCAGTAGCAGGAGGCGTTGGTTCGTCTTCCCACTTGCCGCCTGCAGAAACAACAGCGGCAGTCGCAGTAACTCCACGAGGTCATACGACCTAACGTCGCTGAATAAGGCGTGGACTTCCTCCAGATTGAGCCCTATTCCACTGCCTCGCACGTCCGCTTCCACTCTGCGAACTACCCGGGCGACGAGGTTGGCTTCACACTCTCCCGTATTGTAGTGGATGTCATCGGTATCACAGCGGGGACATAGTGGACGTCCACGAGGTCCTAGGGACCTTGGTATAACAACCACCAGCGAGGTGTGTGCACCTGACACAGATGGACTCCTGTTCGGGGACATTCGGGCCCCAGTGCCACGGCCGGAAGATCGAGAAACAGGAATCCCGGTCTTCAGTGAATAAGAGCTTACTCTTGGGGGTGACGGCGACCCCCAAGTACTTCGAAGACGACTAAATCGGTTCGCAAACCCACGGCGACGTCCTGCATTCACTTTTGGGTACTCCATAACGAACAAGATCACTCACGAGATAAGCCCAAACTAGAACTGTACTAATTGAAGGGCTTCTCCGCTATAAGGGGTCTAATCCCCTCCAAACAACCATCACTAGCTTCAACAACGGACCCACTCGAAAAAGGGGACAAGTTGTCCCGAAGAATCTTCACGTCCCGCCTACGTTCTCCAATATGTCATAGCAGAAGCATCTAGACCCCCCCCCCCACTCCCTCCAGAAGGAAGTTGTTGACCAACCCCGCAACTCACTGCCGCCATCATCGACTCCATTCTCAATGAAGGTAGCCAGGTAATTTTCCCTGTCTAATATCATACAAGTTGGACGAAAAACTAAACTATGTAAGTGTGTATATATCCTTCTCCACAGTTATACTCTATGATAACTCACATCACTGTTTTTGTTCACCCATTATGCATTTATCTATTAGCGGATTCTAGATATCTGGAGGAACGATATATACACACATGAGGACATTTTTCTCAAAATTAATAACTGTCGCAGTCTGCGGCGCTAAACCCTACCATGTAAATTTTTTCTTTTCTTATTTTCCATTATATCAATTCCGCATACATATATATATATATATATATATAAATATATATATATATATATATATATATATATATATATATATATCGAATAATGATTTGGGAACATGTAATGACAATTGTAAGGGTAATTCCCTTCGCCTACGACAGTGGATATACCATAATATAAATTCTTTTTTTTGCAAGCATCTAATAATAATACACGGATTCTTAGAGAACTGGCATTGATTAAAACCATTAACACTTATACGATAGTAGTAGTAGCATCTCTTTTTTTTGCAGATGAGGAGAGTAATAAACATTGTTACAGCTATTTTATAAGAAATAGATTTAAAATGGAACTATGTAATGCTGGCTGAACAATCCATGTGGACATTCGCGTTGCGCTCATTGGACCCCAAGGCTCATTTTTAAGTGTGGAGGTGTGTTACGTCGAGATCGAGCGGGAAAATATTTAATATCGAATACGAAATAAAAATTTTTATTTCTCGCGCGAAGCAACTTCGTTCGGTAGACTTTTTCTTTCGTTACTTCTTATCTTCGACAGCTGTACAGAAGGCTAACAAAGGAATTTCCAATCAGACCACCCAAATGCAGTTGTGTGAACCGAGCACTACTACATTTAAATCATAACAGAGGTACAAGTTAAACGGTGACTAAGAGTCT
This sequence comes from Microplitis mediator, assembly GCF_029852145.1. NCBI lineage: Eukaryota > Metazoa > Arthropoda > Insecta > Hymenoptera > Braconidae > Microplitis > Microplitis mediator. Next base: position 10,263,323 of record NC_079971.1, read on the forward strand.
AGCACAAAGAGTCTCCAACCGCGACTCTTTACCTCCCGCAGAGTACCACCAAATTTAACTAGCCTCTGTTCGATGCGGCATCCGGTCTTTTGTTCAATTAAAAGTCGATCCATATTCTAATATCTTATTTATACACGACAGTACATTTATTCCTCTTTAATAAAAGAATATAAAATCGCAGTAACGCCTTCGATATAAGTTTTTTGGGCAGCTGTGTCAATATCAAGACGAGTTTTTCAGCTAGAATATGTAAAAACGCATCCGGTAAACCACTAGACAATAGAATTTGAATTTATTAAATTGTCCATCAGCCAATGAAAATTCAGCTATCGAAGCCTTTGTTAAGCTGATGGCCAACCAACCGTGACGTGATATTGATAAGACCCAGCCCTTCACGTTTCGTCTTAATTATCTTACCTGACCACCAAATCTGCTGTTGCCAGGCAAGCGTTCTCCTACTTTCATACCTAGCTCCGAGTCCCAAGATAGAATACTTCCCCTCAAAATGACACCACCCAGCCACTTCCTCGATTGCACTCCATCTTCGATCCTCCACTCACCTTATCACTATATTGACGACCATATTGATCCGCGCTTCCCAAATGATCAAAGTTTTGGGAATAGCCACTCACCATCTTCCGATTGGTTACTCTAACGTTTAAGGGACCTATGTGATTACCTTCTTATCATAGAGCCATAATGTCCATCCAACCACCGATAAGCCGGGTGCACATTGGTCCCCCGAAAAATTAGAATACTTACGTGCGTAAGTAATTCTCACTACCTAGTGGGAGTTCACCCCCTTTCTCCATGAACACCCCAGGGAGAACAAAGACTCCGAGCATATATAAGGAGCAATTCTTTTCTATTGTATTCGCCTCACCTTTGTCTTCAGTTGATATTATTTTTCTTCCTTATATCGATCATATCATCTAAATAGTCTAAAGCGATCAGATCTATTTTACTTTGGTTCAAGGCTCCAGTCTAATTTTTGATACATCTCAATAGAGATACGGTTCATTTTTCCCATCACAACTTGCTATTACTTTTCAATTATCAAATCCGAAGAATAATTATTGTCTATTTTTGGAAAACGGGCTTAATATAATATTTTTCCCAGATTTTCACATCATTCGCGCAATTATTACTCCGGGTCGGAACGTGCGATTACGCGAATAGTGCGGTTTATTTAGAAATTATCTAGCCTTCTGTGCGGACGCGAATTTAGGCTTTTAAACTCAGCGAAGTGACAGTGAACAACTCGGTGCCACTTAAGAAGACCCAACCTCGACGTGATCACCTCCATTCATCGCTACTCGAAGGGTCCAATTTGCCACGGGGTGTCACAGCCATTGTCCAGCCAACACCAGGCCACAGCAGCCACTATCTTGCCAATCATCAACTATTGTTCTATCGTCTTTTTAGACCTATCGAAAAGGCTCGATAGTAAGTTGCAGAGAATGGTTAATCATGCTATCAGATTCATCTTTAATATTAAGCGGGACGATCATATCACTCCTTATCGTCGCAAATTAAATTGGCTTAGTATGAAATCGCACAGACACTATCTTCTGGCATGTTATTTGTTTAAAATACTGGAGACTGGTCAACCGAAAACGCTACGAGATATGTTTAGAGATGAGGATGCTGACATTAGACGGTCTGATAGACTTGCAGCCAAAAACAACAATGTTGCCTTCAAAATACCAAATTTTAGTACTATCACCTTCGAGCACTCGTTTGTTGTATCTGCAATTCGGTTATGGCAGGAGCTACCATCAGATGTAATAAACACCCATTCTCTTGAAAGCTTTAAAAATAAAGCATTTGAATTCTTTTTAAATCTAGAAATTGATAGTACCTACTAGCTTGTTAAATCTCACAAATATTATTATATGTTCAGTTTATATATATAGTACTATGTGACAATGTACATAAATTTTGTATTTTTGCCATTTGGCTTTAAGCCTTGGCATATAAGCCCAATAAATAAAAAAAATAAAAAATAAAAAAATAACGAGGTCCCCGTTACCCGAGTAAAGGACTTAAGTGTCTTGACTCGGGACTGTCCTATGTTATGTCTGTCTGGACGTAACATACGGTTTCTTATATGATGAACATTATATTTTTTAATACAAAAAAAAAATAGATTTGAAAATATAGTTAAATTGGCCACATATATTTTCTGATATTTATCATATATTTTCACATATGTTTTGACCATATATGTTATTCTTGTACGGAAAGGATGTTGTTGTTATTTTAAAAAAATTTTAGATAAAAGTAAAAAAATTTCTTTTTTTTTTCTTATCTTCCAGTATTTTAACAATAATAATTGCTAAAAATCTGTAAAAATTCTGAGGAGTAGCTACTATTACATGGATAAAGTCTAAGGAGTTTCAAATTTTTTGGATAATTACTTTGGCTGGAATAAAAAATTAATCGTTCAATGCCAAAAACCCCATGTTATTTAAACGGGAAACTTACATCGCTGTGCGTTACGGGTTAAAATTAAGATAGACACCTGAAACTTGGAGGATAATTTTTTTTATTTATTTCGAACTACATAAGCCTCTGGGAGCATGAAAATTCGAAAATGTCCAAAATAAGGACCACCCTAATATATATATATATATATATATATATATATATATATATATATATATATATATATATATATATATATATATATATATTATATATATATATATATATATATATATATATATATATTAGGGTGTGTCAAAAAAAAATGATTTTTTTTTCATTAGGTCTCATAGTCTCAAAAGTTTCTTTGGGACCTAAAAAAAATCCTCCTAAAAAATCAGCTCAATATCTCAAAAATTGAGCTGGCGGTTTACAGTAGTAGTTTATCTATCGAGTGCGATCGTGTTTAAGACGCGAGTGTGAAGATTGGTGCCCGAGCCGAAGGCGAGGGTACCAACACACGAGCGTCTTAGACTCGATTGTACTAGATAAATACATTAGTTTTTGTGACAGATACTTGAAATTTACTACATTTAGTGCTTATAAATGGCAGGTTATAAATCCGCGTTTATTTATTTGGTAAGATTGTTTTGAGTATTGGTTGAAAATTAGAGAGAAGTCGGTAAGTGGACGAATTAAAATGATGATAAATTTTGTCACAAGATGGCTCGTTAAGTTACTTCGATATTTTTCGGTCGTTTGCTATCGCACATGTAACCAAAAAATATTTTTTGATCCGATGATGACGTCACTATTAGAACGATTAGGTATCTTTTTTACCAGCTGTATCTTATCTAATATTTTTAGCTGCCGGCTATAGGCGCTAAATGTCGTAGATTTCACGTGTCTATCACAAAAATTCATTTTCCCATTTAAAATACACGTAAAAAAATTATTTTTTAGTTTTTCAAGGAACAATCAATGAAAAAAATTTTTTTTCCGATTTTGACTCTCATACTTTTATAGAAAATCTAATTCCCTACAAAAATGTCCCCAATAGTCATGCTTGTAACTACAATACAAAAAAAGTTACAAGCCTCCAAAGTTTGAAAAAAAATAATTTTTTTTCATGTATAATTATTGTTTTTACTATATTGTTATTTAATGGGTGGTATATTTTGTTTTCTGAATTTAATTTGCAATCTTTTATAGAAAATCTATTTTATTGACTGACTGACACAGGTAAAAAAAAAAGGTTAATCGTCACGGTTTTAAATTATTTCATACCTTGAAAGCTCAATAATTTTCTTTTTCTTTCACTTTATGAGCATGCTAAAATAATAATTTCTTGCGGAAAAATAGATTTTCTGTAAACGATTGCAAATTGAAATTAAAAAAAAAATGCCACCAATTAAATAACGATAGCGTAAAAACAACAATTATAAGTAAAAAAAAAATCTTTTTTTTTTCGAACTTTGGAGGCTTGTAACTTTTTTTGTATTGTAGTTACGAGCATGACTATTGGGAACATTTTTGTAGGGAATTAGATTTCCTATAAAAGTATGAGAGTCAAAATCGGAAAAAAAAATTTTTTTCATTGATTTTTCCTCGAAAAACTAAAAAATAATTTTTTTACGTGTATTTTAAATGGGAAAATGAATTTGTAAACCGCCAGCTCAATTTTTGAGATATTGAGCTGATTTTTTAGGAGGATTTTTTTTAGGTCCCAAAGAAACTTTTGAGACTACGAGACCTAAAGAAAAAAAAATCATTTTTTTTGACACATCCTAATATATATATACACTAATGCAAAAAATTAAAGGAGCAGAAAAATTTTATAAATTTTTTAGTGATTTTTGGAAGGCTGTAACTTGGTGAAAAAAAATCGTATCGAAAATTTAAAAAAAGCATTTTATAGCTTGAAATCTCTAGTTTAGGTGTATTTTTTTCAAAATTTTTTAAAAGCTCCGATTATTGCGCAAACATGAGAAATACCGCGAGCCAAAAAATTTCTAAATTTTTTTTTTTTTTCCGAAGAGCCTACGGACCGCGGAAAAATTCTTTCAACTAAACGAATGCATACATCGTTTAGCAAATTTATTCAGCTTCAATTTGGTTTTTTTTTAACTTCGTAGGACGATTTGTCGCAGAGATATCAGCCTTCAAACAGAAAATGATCCTTTTGGCTTTGATCTTCGATATTTCAGGTACCAATGATCGCACAGAAAGTTGAAGGGCGGCGTTGAAAACTTGAATAAATTCCCTACAAGACCCTGTCATCATTTTTTAAAAAAAAAAATTTTTTTTATTTTTAATATCCATTAGAAGAAAGTACAGAAAAATGACTTTTTTTGGTTTTTTAGTAAATCAACCGCTACTCTGCAAATATCCATAAAAAAAATAATGTTGCCAGGGACTTTTTTAGCTTAATGTATCCCCAAGACCCCTGTAAATTTTTAAATTGATCTATCGAACCGTTTTTTGGGAATCATCGATCAAAGTTTAGCTAAACAATTAAAGGAGCAAGTTTTGTTCCTTTAATTGTGTAATCATAATCAAAATGAAAAAATTTTTTTTTTTCGACTTTTCTCAAATTTTTGCGTTGGTAACTCAGCAAATGCAAGGAAATGACAAAAAAAATAAAAAATTTCCAAAAAATGTCAAAAAAAATCAAAGAAAAAAAAAAAATTGAAACTCGTTTTTTGTGTTCTAAATTTTTTTTTTGACATTTTTTGGAAATTTTCTATTTTTTTTGTCATTTCCTTGCATTTGCTGAGTTACCAACGCAAAAATTTGAGAAAAGTCGAAAAAAAAAAATTTTTTCATTTTGATTATGATTACACAATTAAAGGAACAAAACTTGCTCCTTTAATTGTTTAGCTAAACTTTGATCGATGATTCCCAAAAAACGGTTCGATAGATCAATTTAAAAATTTACAGGGGTCTTGGGGATACATTAAGCTAAAAAAGTCCCTGGCAACATTATTTTTTTTATGGATATTTGCAGAGTAGCGGTTGATTTACTAAAAAACCAAAAAAAGTCATTTTTCTGTACTTTCTTCTAATGGATATTAAAAATAAAAAAAATTTTTTTTTTTAAAAAATGATGACAGGGTCTTGTAGGGAATTTATTCAAGTTTTCAACGCCGCCCTTCAACTTTCTGTGCGATCATTGGTACCTGAAATATCGAAGATCAAAGCCAAAAGGATCATTTTCTGTTTGAAGGCTGATATCTCTGCGACAAATCGTCCTACGAAGTTAAAAAAAAAACCAAATTGAAGCTGAATAAATTTGCTAAACGATGTATGCATTCGTTTAGTTGAAAGAATTTTTCCGCGGTCCGTAGGCTCTTCGGAAAAAAAAAAAAAATTTAGAAATTTTTTGGCTCGCGGTATTTCTCATGTTTGCGCAATAATCGGAGCTTTTAAAAAATTTTGAAAAAAATACACCTAAACTAGAGATTTCAAGCTATAAAATGCATTCTTTAAATTTTCGATACGATTTTTTTTCACCAAGTTACAGCCTTCCAAAAATCACTAAAAAATTTATAAAATTTTTCTGCTCCTTTAATTTTTTGCATTAGTGTATATATATATATATATATATATATATATGTATATGTATATATTAGGGTGATCAGAAAAAATCTAATATTTTTTTTTAACTTCCGACATTGAAAAGTTAGTTCTCAGGCACCTCTAGAAAATGCTCACCAAATTTGAGCTCTTAACATTAAAAGTAAGATCCTCCTCATCGCAGTTTTCTATTGTTTCTTTAGTCCCTTATATGAAAGACCATATCTCATTATTCATTGATGGTTAAACGACAACATTAAACATTTTTTGAAATGAAATTGAATGCTCTATAAAAAAGGAACAGTGTGTTTAGGCGATAACTTTCACCATTTAAAAGATATTTAAGATCAAAGTTTGAAGAATTTGTTAAAAAAAAATCGGTCTGTCAGTTGACCCTGCGGGCCAGCCCCAAAACTTCCTGCTGTTTTCGAGCTCGTTGAGCTCGAAAACATTATTGTGAATACATTTTCGAGCTCTTCGAGCTCGCAAATACTTTTGTATGCCATTGTTTTGTAAAAAACCATTTTTTAGCATTTCTTTCTCCCACGATATCTCGCGAACGAATTAACCGATTATGATGGTTGCGGCGGCAATCGACGTGTTTTATGAAGTTCTAAAGCTGATCAAATTTTAAAATCGATTTATCGAGTCGTTTTTAAGAAATTTCGAAAAAACCAAAAAAATTTTTTTTTTTGAATTCTTTCGTCAACGGTTTCTCTTGAACGAATGAACCGATTTTGATGGTTGAGGTGGCATTCGACGCGGCTTATAGAGTTTTAGAGCTGATTAGATTTTGGAATAAATCCATTGAGCAAATTAAAAGTTATCCAAATAAAACATTTTCGAAAAAATTTTATTTTTGAAATATCTCTGAACGCACCCTACCGATTAAGTTCAAATTTTTACGGCTTTAAGACATTAACAAGCCGCGTCGAATGACACCTCAACGATCAAAATCGGTTCATCCGTTCAAGAGTTATGAATATTCACATACATACATACGTACGTACGTACACACGTACATACACTCGGACATCATCGTGAAACTAGTCAGGATAGCTTCCTAGGACCTCGAAACGTCGACATCTGATGGAAATTCGATTTTCGTAAATCGGACCGAAACCCATAACTTCCCGAATTTTTGAAAATTTACAATTTTTTTAGCGGGAAGTTAAAAATGACCTCGTTACGACTTTCACTTTTCATGGGTGAGTGTATAGGGTATCCTACGGGGCACCGTACGAATGCATTGTATGTATACAATATATTATATATATATATATATATATATATATATAAATAATCAAAATATGAAAAAAAAACGATTATAAACAATAAAATATTGTTTTTAAGAATTTTTTTTTTTTAAATCATTGTTTTCTTACGCTAACAATATTGTGAAAAAAAAATTTTCAAAAATGTTTCATTAATCCATTTGTTCATAAAAAACCTATAAGCTAATGGCTAGACAAAATTTGAAAAGTAATCATATAATGCCTAACAAGAATATGAAATCAGTGATACCTTAAAATTAAAAAAAAAATTATTTAACATATATTATTTTAATTTTGCACGACTCATGAGGCGAAGCATCTGAGATGTGCTTTACGATCGAAAATTTAATTTTTTTGTTAGTTCAAAAATTGGTAATTAATGAAATCAAAATATTGTATAAGCTTTCATACTGTCATCTTGTTGAGAATGTTTATAAAAAGGGCTCCAAGAAACAAAAAATTTTTAGATTAATTATTTAAACTTTTATACCGCCTTTTATGACAACACAAAGCCGTAAAAAAAATGTTAATTAACAATTGAATAACTTTTTGAAAAATACTGATACAACTTTTATTACCACGAAATTATATTCTTTGAAGTGTCTAGATGACACCAGAATGTTTACAAATTTTTTAATTGATATTTAATTGCCAAAAAAAATTATTTAAAAACTATGCTCACTAGAGTGGCGGCGCGCGCATGCCGAAACTGTCGCGCAAAAGCTGATTTTCAATGTTAAATTAAAATTATAAATATTGGAGCTACAATTCGGAGAGTTGAGAACTTTTCTACTAAAATTTTCTGCTCTTTCAGAAAATTTTTTAATGTTTGAGCTACCACTTAACGGTTTTAACGGTTTTTTGTTCATAACAATTGTAATTATATTTTTCCCAAAAAAATCCAAAAAACGTCTTTTTTTAGACGCCATTCCGGATCGTTTAAGCCATCAACTATATTTTTAGGAGACCTGTAACTATTTTTCGCAGGAACTCAACTTCTCGACTCGACTAAAATAGAATAAAAATACATTATTTAGGTATCTTCATTGATTCGTTTATTTACCATTTGATATCCCTCGCAGATTTGAATCACGGTGGAAACACGGTGGGTTTGTTCCATTGTACCACTGTGATTACGCGGTGTATCCACCGTGATTCCACGGTGTCTATGCCACCGTGTATACACGGTGTTTCCACTGTGATTACGCGGTGGATACACCGTGGAACCACGGTGGTGAAATCGCACAAAGCCACCGTGGAATCACGGTGGGTACACCACGTAATCACAGTGGAAACACCGTGTATACACAGTGGTCAAGCCACCGTGAAATCACGGTGGATACACCGCGTAATCACAGTGGATACACTGTGTATACCCGGTGGTGAAATGGAACAAACCCACCGTGTAACCACAGTGGATCCACGGTGTTTACACTTCCACGGTGTTTCCACCGTGATTCAAATCTGCGAGGGATGGTATTAATCTTTTTCTTAGACTAGTAAGCCTTTAATTCTGTGCCTATTTAGACAGTCGATCTGAAGGAGTAAACTCCAATCGTGCATCGAAGCTGACACACACACTTTTTTTATTCAGAATTTCGATTTATTATTTTTTAACTGATTTATTAAAAATGTAACTGTAAGTTTTTTCCCACAAAATTGATAATTAAGTATATTTTTCTAGGAAATCTGGCCAAATATCCCAATCGCAATAAAAGTCAATATTTTTAATAAGACGAACCGATATACTTTTCAATATAATTAATATTCCCGTAAGTACTAATTCAAAATAAATCGATTATGTATAATTAATTCGAAATTTTTTCTTTTCTATTGATATGAATGATGACCTTTCTAAAATAAAAACGTTTATTTCTCAAAAATGGATCTTAAATTATCTCTAAATAATAAACTGACGTATTATTCTCTTCTTCCAAAAGTAAAGCTTACCTACATCTACACTTATCCAAAAAATTAAAGGAACAAAAAAATTTTATAAATTTTTTAGTGATTTTTGGAAGGCTGTATTTTCATGAAAAATGATAATATCCGAAAAATGAAAAAAGCAAATTGAAGCTTAAAATCACTAGTTTAAAGATCTTTCAGTAAAATATTTTTTTTAAGCCACGGTTTTTGCGGAATCATAAGAAAAAGGTTGAGACAAAGTTTTTCTAAATCTTTTGGTTTTGTGTTGTAGGTCTACGGGGCTGGGAAAAATTTTGTTAAAAAAACCAATTCACGGCTCGTTTAGGAAATTTATTCAGCTACAATTTGCTTTGTTTTGTTTCTCTGTACGACAATTTGCTGCGAAGATATCAGCCTTCAAATGCAAAAAGATCTTTTTGTCTCTGATTTTTTTTATCCTTGATTTCCATTTGAAAAACCCTCGAATACTTGCCATTTTCTGGTTTTTTAGTCAACTCATCGCTACTCTGCAAATATTGATAAAAAAAAGAATGTTGCCAGGTGATTTTACACCTTAATGTACCCTCAAAAACCCTGAAAATTTTCAGATTGATCCATTGAACCGTTTGTCCGGGCCGATTGCTCAAAGTTTTACAAAACAATTAAAGGAATAAGTTTTGTTCTTTAATTTGTGTAATCATTACCAAAATGAAAGAATTAATTTTTTTCGGATTTTCTTCCATTTTTGCGTTAGTTATTTAGTAAATATAAGGTAAAGAGAAAAAAAAAAAGTTTCCCAAAAACGAAAAAAAAAAAGAATTTTTATACTTCTTGTTTTTTACGTTTTACTCGGGTTTTTTTTTTTTTTTCGTTTTTTTTATCATACTAAAGCAGATGCAGTTACAGCGGTAAAAAAAAAATCTGTCTATCGGTTGACCCTGCAGGCCAGCCCCAAAACTTCCCGATGTCTTCGAGCTCCTTGAGCTCCTTGAGCTCGAAAACATTGTTGTGGATACATTTTCGAGCTCTTCGAGCTCGAAAATACTTTTGTGTGCCATTGTTTTCGAAAAAAACCGATTTTACCAATTCTTTCTCCCGTGATAACTCTCGAACGAATACTCCGATTGAGATGGCTAAGGCAGCAATCGACGCGTTTTATCAAGTTCTAGAGCTGATTAGATTTCAAAGTTGATCATATAAATCGTTTCTGAGAAATCAATAAAAAACTAAAAAAAAAAAAATTTTTTTTTTTCGTAATTCGCCAATATTTTCGAGTCTACTCAATCAAGTGATCTGAAACTTTCAGAAAAGTTGATGGCCAACAAGCTTTTTCGATTGCCGCCTTAACCATCCAAATTGGTTCATTAGTTAAAAAGTTACAAAGAGTTTACACACACACACACACACACACACACACACACACACACACACACACACACACACACACACACACACACACACACATACATACACTTGGACATCATTCTGAAAATAGTCAGAATAGCTTCCTACACGAAAAAAAAATTCTAGTTAAATTTACAATGCTAACATCGTAATTTGTCCTATTAATTATTGTATTGGTGGACTAGACTTTTCACATCGTAATTTTTACGATGTAGGGTTGGAAATTTCATTTAAGAAATAATACTTCAGACAAACAATACGAAGTCTTAAGCTCTTTAATATAAATTACGATGTAACATCGTAAAATTTGAAGAGAAATTTTAAATAAAAGATTAAAATAATAATCGTTCGGCGAAGTGTCCGACGCCTTGGACCACTCGGCCACTGAAGGGCCTACACTATAAGTTATTTTTAAGATCCATATAAACGACTTGCGGAGGACCCAGTTACTATTTAAAAAGTACGATGTAACATCGTACTTTTTATAGCTTCCATCGTATTATAACAGAGGCAGCACTGTAATATTTATTTTATTAAAAAGTAAATAGAAATATTAAATGTACGAATAAATATAGTTTTTAAAGTGTAATTTTTTATTATTTTTTTTTACGATGTTAAATTGTAGATTTTGCAGTAAATTTTAATCCCAAAAGTCTTTGTTAAAATTACGATGTAAAATAGTAAAAAATATAACCCACATAATAAATTTTGAAATAAAACATTTAAAAATTGACGTTAATAAAAGTCTAGTCCGAGATTACGATTAACATCGTAAATTTTGGTAGAATTTTTTTTTCGTGTAGGACCTCAAAACGTCGACATCTGATGAAAACTCAACTTTCGAAAATCGAGGTGAAAACAGTAACTTCCCAATTTTTCGAAAATCGTCGATTTTCTTAGCGGGAAGTTAAAAAAAATTAAAAAAAAAAAAATTTTTTTCAAAATTTTTTTTTTTCTTCCGATTTTTTTCGACAATCAATCTTTTTGATCAAGGAAATGAAGATTACCGGAAAAAAAAACATTTTCAAATCAAAGAAATGAACAAATACCGAGAAACTACCAATTATGGTGATTTTTGACAAAATCGATAAATTTAAAGTTTCGGGACACTAAGAAAGAAAAATCGCAGCGATTTGAAATTTTCAGGGTTTTTTCGGAACACTTTGTTTTCTAGTTATTTCTATTTTAATGCCAAGCTCCTATAAAAATAGTGTTCTGATCGATTTTAAGAGCTTGGCATTAAAATAGAAATAACTAGAAAATAATGCAGAATTTAAAAAAAATTTATCAACGATAATTTGTAGGAAATAAAATTGTCTACAAAAAAGTTTAAATGACATATTATGATCCGATAGTTAAGCCGAAAAATTAAGAAGATCTCGAAATTTATTCTAACTTTACTTCGAGCTCCAATAACTTTTGAACAGATGGATTTATCGAAAAATGATAAGAAACTTTTTTTGTAGAGCGTTGAATTCCCTAAAAAAATATATGCTAAGCTTATTCGTACAATGAGCCATTGCCGAGGTAAAAAATTCCGAACTAAAAAATTTTTTCCATGTTATTTAAATGGGAAATCAAAAATCACGAAGCACCATCATAATCCAAAAAATGTCAAAACATAATTTAGAACACAAAAAAAAAAGTTTCAATTTTTTTTTTCTTCGATTTTTTTACATTTTTCGGAAATTTTTTTTTTTATCATTTTTTTGCATTTGCTGAGTCACCAACGCAAAAATTTGAGAAAAGACGAAAAACAAAAAATTTTTTTCATTTTGATTATGATTACACAATTAAAGAAACAAAACTTGCTCCTTTAATTGTTTAGCTAAACTTTGATCGATGATTCCCAAAAAACGGTTCGGTAGATCAATTTAAAAATTTCCAGGGGTCTTGGGGGTACATTAAGCTAAGAAAGTCCCTGGCAACATTTTTTTTTATCGATATTTGCAGAGTAGCGGTTGATTTACTAAAAAACCAAAAAAAGTCATTTTTTTGTACTTACTTCTAATGGATGTTGAAAATAAAAAATTTTTTTTTTTTAGAAAATGATGACAGGGTCTTGGAGGGAATTTATTTGAATTTTTAACGCCGCCTTTCAACTTTCTGTGCGATCATTAGTACCTGAAATATCGATGATCAAAGCCAAAAGGATCATTTTCTGTTTGAAGGCTGATATCTCTGCGACAAATTGTCCTACGAGGTTAAAAAAAAAAAACCAAATTGAAGCTGAATAAATTTGCTAAACGAGCTATGCATTCGTTTAGTTGAAAGAATTTTTTCGTGGTCCGTGGGCTCGTCGGAAAAAAAAAAATTTAGAAATTTTTTGTCTCGCGGTATTTCTTATGTTTGCGCAATAACCGGAGCTTTTAAAAAATTTTGAAAAAATGCACAAAAACTAGAGATTTCAAGCTGTAAAATGCTTTTTTTAAAATTTCGATATGATTATTTTTCACCAAGTTACAGCCTTCCAAAAATCACTGAAAAATTTATAAAATTTTTCTGCTTCTTTAATTTTTTGCATTAGTGTACAAGAACCTACTCAAAATATATCGATTAATGACAAAAAAATATGTAAATAAACCAAAATTGAATTGAAAAAATTCAGGCTTACCAATTAGCCAAAAAAAAAAAGCTATACTAGGACGGTAATATGCAGCCGCCCCTGGTGGAATAAATGTACGTATAATGTACAGATGTACACTGGTCACAGAAATTAAGGGATAGAAAAAAAATCCGAAATTTTTAGGTGATTTTCAACATGCTGTAACACGGTGAAAAATGGTCGTATAAAAAATCTTAAAAAAGCAAATTGTAGCCTCAAGTTTCTAGTTTTCAGATCTGGACCTCAAAATTTTTTATCATGTACGGTCCCGGAGTAATCATGAAAAACCAACGAAAAAAAAATTTTCAAAATTTTTGCTGGTCTTTCAATACCTCTATGGGCGACAATAAATTTTTTTGAATAATCCGACTGTCTGACTTTTCTCGGAAATTTTATGCCCTTTAATTTGGTGGCCTTAAAAAGTCTCTACGACGATTTGGCGCCGAGTTATCATTGATCAAAGCAAAAAAGTCCATTTTGGCTTTGATAATCAATAACTCCGGATGTATTGGTCATACAGAGAATGGAAGCAGGGTTTTGAAAACTGGAAAACATTCTCTATAAGGCAAAATTAGTGGCATTTGATAGAAAAAATTTTTTTAAAGCGATATTGTTTGGTAAAAAACAGGTCAAAATTCACAAATTTAAGGATATATGGAAATCTTGCTATAACTTTGGATATAAAGGATGAACAAAGGATATCTTCGACTTTTTTTCAACCTCAAAGTGTCCTGAAAAAACCCTGGAAATTTCAAATCGCTGCGATTTTTCTTTCTTAGTGCCCCGAAGCTTTAAATTTATCGATTTTGTCAAAAATCACCATAATTGGTAGTTTCTCGGTTTTTGTTCATTTTTTCGATTTGAAAATGGTTTTTTTTACCGATAATCTTCATTTCTTTGATCAAAAAGATCGATTAGCGAAAAAAATTTAAAAGAAAAATTTTTTTTTTTTTCAAAATTTTTTTTTTCAAAAATTTTTTTTTTTTCAAAATTTTTTTTTTTGTTGTATCTGCAATGATTTATCATTGTCAAAAAAAATTCCTAAAATTTTTTTTACCGCTGTAACTGCATCTGCTTCAAATGTCAACTTAACAAACATACCCTTTGGGTAACTCTAATGCCGGCGGCAAGTTATAATGTATACGGGTTTCAGACTCGACGGACAGGAAATTTTTTTAAACTATTTTGATGTTTTTTTCGGTTCTTATTGAACTAAATAAATTTCTGAAAAGTATGGAATTAATCTCCATTAAATTATCTTCAAAACAGTATGCAAAATATCTTAATTCTGTAAACTAACAAGGGTATAATAATTGAAATATGTGCCGAAGTGAGGCGAAAAAAATTTCTCGATCGAAAAGCACACTGATGCTTCGCATCATGAGTCGTGCAAAAAGAATCGATACGTCAACTTTTCGGAGAGAGAATACATTTCTGACTAAGAAAAATTTTCTTTTTTAACTTCCCGCTAAGAAAATTGTAAATTTTCAAAAATTCGGGAAGTTATTGGTTTCGGTCCGATTTACGAAAATCGAATTTTCATCAGATGTCGACGTTTAGAGGTCCTAGGAAGCTATTCTGACTAATTTCACGATGATGTCCGAGTGTATGTATGTATGTATGTATGTACGTACGTACGTATGTAAATACCTGTATCTTTTGAACGGATGAACCGATTTTGAACTTTAAGGTGTCATTCGACGCGGCTTGTCAATATCTTGAATCTGTAAGAAAATTGAGCTTGATCGGTAGGGCTTGTTCAGAGATATTCCAAAAATTAAGTTTTTTCAAAAATGTTTTTTTTGGATAACTTTTAATGTGCTGGGTGGATTGATTCCAAAATGAACTGGGCTTTAGAGCTTTATAAGCCGCGTCGAATGCCACCTCAACCATCAAAATCGGTTCATTCGTTCAAGAGAAACCGTTGTCGAAAGAATTAAAAAAAAAAAATTTTTTTATTTTTTCTGAAATATCTTAAAAACGACTCGATAAATCGAGTTCAAAATTTGATCAGCTTTAGAACTTGATAAAACGCGTCGATTGCCACCTCAACCGTCTCAATCGGTTTATTCGTTTGAGAGATATCGTTGGAGAAAAAATGGTGAAAAACGTTTTTTTTCGAAAACAACAGCATTCAAACGTATTTTCGAGCTCGAAAATGTATTCACAATAAGGTTTTAGAGGTTCTTGAGCTCAAAAACAGCGGGCAGTTTTGGGGCTGGCCCGCAGGGTCAACTGACAGACCAATTTTCATTAAAGAAGCAATTTTTTGGAGCAAGATATTTTTCTTTCTCACCTCCGGGCGGAAAGCGTCAACTTTCGTCCCGCTGTGCAAAACGAAGTTGCCGCTTTCCGCCTCCGTCGAGGAAAAAAATAGTATACACTCCTCGGGAAGTAAATAAGAAAGCCTCATATCACATGTTTGTTGACCTCGGCTTCGCCTCGGCCAACAATTACATGTGATCTAAGACATTTCTTACTTTACTTCCCTAGATGTGTAATATACTATTATTGGCCCAAGCAACTTTTATTTTCACTTAACCCGTGAGCACTCCCGTCAGCTTTTCGGTTTACTTTACGCCCGTGATGAGAGTTTTGCTCACGCTTAACGCGTAGGCACCAAACAAATTTTTTCAAATTTGAATCAAGAAAATATTTTTCATAAATTATTTACTTTATGTATTATAAGAATAATAAAAAATAAATGAATGATAATTGTAATTTATTTACGATTAATAAACGTCAATTACACTGAGAGAAAAAATCGGTTTTCTGAACTAAGGAATCGTAGTTCACAGACGACTCAGCTATTGAAGTCAGTTTCAGTAACTAATACGCCACAGTAAAGTGCTCTACGATTACATAGTCGTTCTTAATATTTTTAGTTACATATACTAAGATAGCAATAATGAACATAACTAGTTTAGGGAAAGTTTTTATTACTATCAGTTTAAAGTTAACATAACTATAATTTATATTGTAGTAAGCAATTTATTCTTAGTCTAATAAACATTAAGATTATTGTGATGTTAATAATGTACACTTAGTTCTTCAGATCATTTATAATAGTAGCAATAAGTATTTGTGTCTAGATGTACACACTAGAAAATTGAACTTTCTGCGAATGTACTATTTTGACTTATTGTAACTAAACATTCATAGTTACCATTGCCATAATTTAGTATTGCAAGAAACAAATTTATTTAGCGATCTGTAGTGCAAATTTTGTTTTATTGTTACTGAATTCTTTTTTCTTTAATAGCCAACATTTATATGATAAATACAGAAAATTTTTTTTCTATTACATTAAATGTACTTGATGTTTTTCTATTATTACAAAAATTATTTTAGGAAACATTAATGTCATAATGTAATTTAGTACATACTATATTACAATCAAAAATGATACTAGTCACTCTGTCAAATAACAGAGAAATACTAATGCCAGAATTGTTCTCAAGCTTGGAATATAATACTTCTGAAATAAATTTCTTACCAGGGACACTACAAAAGGTGGGCGCGATCTAGTGGCGAGCACCGAACTACTCCCAATGCTGTTGCCTTGCTCTGGTGACTTCTCTCTCCTCCATATAGATGTTTTCTCCCAAGAAATTTATTCCTTAGTTTAAGCAACTATTCTGTTTTGGTTGGAGCATAAAAAGTTCTTGCGTTAAATAATAGTACTCATTCCGAGATATTTTATTTTCTTTAAACAAAAAAGTGCAGATTGCTACAAAAAACTATTACATCTTGCTTCAAAAAAATATCTAATATTAAGAAATAAAAACTTCTGTAACATGTAAAAATTTATCTTGAATTTTTATCTCGGATCGAAATATTTTTTTTCAAGTAAACATATTCTCACGCTTAAATCGAAAAATGTTTACTTATTTAAAGAGTTTTAATTTCTTAATATAGGAGATATGTTAGTTTTTAGTAACAATTGCATTTTTTAGTTTGAAGAAAATAAATTTTCTCAGAATAACTACTATTTTTTTAACGCGAGAATTTTTGTATGCTTCAACCAAAAAAAAAAAAAAAAGTTGTTTAAGCTAAAAGGAAAATTTATTGGGAGAAAAGATATAAATTATCTTGATTAATTTTCATTTTAATAAATAATTCCGAATTGATTGACAACAAAAAATTTTTACACGCCCTTTTGGTATAAAAAAAAATTTTTTTTCACTTTTTTAATCGATCTTCACATTTTTAACAATTCGGAATTGCTAAGCAAAAAAAATGTTTGATACGCTTCTTTGGCTCAGCAGAACCAATAAGGTGTATATTTTGCAGTACGCACTTTTGGCATTAGGATCGGAATTTATAGCCAGGGAAACTAAATATTAAGGATATCCGTAACTATATGCTCCTTTGAATTTTTTTTTACAGTTGATTATTAGTCAGCAGAAATATTCTATAATTATTAAATTAACTGGAAATTGGTTGTTTAGACAACTAAGATGAAATAGTACGGTTGATACTTTTGTCAGTAGTAAAAGAAACTAAATAAATACAGTTCTATGAGACGACGACTAAACTCTTAGTTGAGTCAACTATTAAAATTATTTCTACCAACTATCATACAGTCACTAAGCTAACATAGTTACTGTATCTATATTATGTTAATCGACCCAATGATAGAGGTAATATTGTGTTCACTACTAAGTCTTGATTTAAAAAGATTGAAGTTTTGTAGTGACCATAATGAGGCAAAAATAGTTTCTTAAGTTTAGTTAATGTAACTATTTTTTCGTGCTGATTCACACTAGTATATAGTTCCAGTAACAATAAAAATTGGTTAAGGAGACTAAATTTTTATATCTGTCGCTGAATAGTTCAGGTTACTAAGCACTTTTCTCTCAGTGTACGTTTATTAATTTAAAATTTAACGAATTCAATCGAATAACATCGCACACCTCAGACTGTCGAAGGTATACGAGCAGTCACAAGAGTAACCGAACATAGAATTTTTTTACTTACGCCTCTACGCCCGTGATGAGGAAAATGCTCACATTTTTTGATTAGCATAAAAAAAAATTTTTTTATAATTTCTATAACAACGAAACAAATTTTTTTTTAAGCGGAATCTGAAAATAAATAAAACTATTCAAAGATAGAAAAAATTTCAACTATTCGTTCCATTTGAAAAAAAAAGTTATTCATGTTTAAAATTGAGCGTGAGCAAAATGCTCATAACGGGACCCTGTGGAAAAGCTCTCATAAATTCTGATAAGATATTGAATATTTTTTATGAGAATCTATGAGCTTCGAAAATATCTATGAGATTTAAGAAAATTCTCATATGAATTTTTATGAGAATCTATGAGTCAAAGCTTTTGATGTTTTCCTATCATGATTTCCGTACTAGATTTTTAAAAGAATGAGTAAGATTTTTTAATTTATGAGATTTTGTGACTCGAATTCCGCCAACGATTATGAGATTGAATAAGTACTTTCACTTCTATAAGATTGTTACAGTTTATTCTAATGTATTTTCAATAAGAATTGATCAGGCGAATTCCGATGTTATAATACTTACAAAATCTAAATAAGATTATTTTTTTATACGAAATTTTCAGAATTTATAAGTTTCAGTAAGAGTTATCCTAGGAGATAATATCTTATTGAATATCATAAAATATTTGTCATATTTTATGAGAAAATATTTAACATGTATTTCTTCGAAATTTTATGAGACTGGATCAGGAATCACATGGACAAATGCAGACCTTTTTCTCATAAAAATTTTATTAGAATTAGTAAGAAAATCTATAATCGAATTAACTTGTAAAAACTTAAAAGATTTAATTTTAATTTAATAGCTATGTGATTTATGAGTTTTTGTAAGTTTTAGTTAGAAGGCTATTGCTTATAAAATATTATAGAGTACTTATGAGATTTTATAAATAATTTCCATTTACATAAAATATTAACTTTATCAGATTCATTCAAAAATAATTCCTGAACTTCATTTTTTTTAATAAGAATTTACACCAAAAATACTAATATTATCACTTTTTTTTGAACTTTGAATATTTTAACTGTTCGGAGATGAGTGAAAATATAAGTTTTTATGTGATTTTTTACAAACCCAGTAAAGTATCTTGCCCCATTTTTTTTTTTTTTTTGTGCAAGATACATTATTTTTTTGTAGCAATATTGCATTTTTTTGGCTAAACCGAATAAAATTTCTCGGAACAAGTACTATTCTTTTCACGCAAGTATTTTTGTATTCTCCGACCAAAATAACAAAAGTTGCTTAAGCCAAGAGAAAAAATTTCTTGGGAGAAAAGACCGATATGGAGAAGGGAAAAGTCACCGGTGCTAAGCAGCAGCAGCGGGAGTAGTTCGGTGCTCGCCACGAGATCGCGCCTACGATTTGTAGTGTCCCTGGTAAAACATTTATTTCAGAAATCTTATATTCCAAATTTTAATACGATTTTATTCGAGTACTCCTCTGTCATTTGACAGACCAATAAGTACCTGTTTGGGTTGTGCTATGGTATATCCCATAATACATCATGACTTTAATAATTAATATTAAGGTATACTTGAGTAATTTTTGATGAATAAATGAACTGACTCAATTTTATAGATTTTTCGTGAATAGATTGCTAAGGATTTTCCGCGTAAATACTCATACAAATATTCTTGAGTATACATAATAAAAATTTTTTGAATTCATGCTAAAAAATTCAATAATTTAGCATATAAACCTTAATCAATACTAAAGAAACTATAACTTAATCAATCTCATAAATTTTTTCGTTACTATATGGAAAATTACTGTACTCACATTGATTAATCAGTATCAAATCTTGTATGATTACTTCAGAAATCGTCTCATACAATCTTATTCATTTCCAAAATCTACTCAATTGTAAACTTTACATTTTTCGAAAACTTATAAATACTTATAATCACAATATTACAGCTTCTGTTTCTTATAGATTCTGATAATTTATATGAGAATTTTAAGAAAAAATTTTTTTTGATGCACCATCTATGAGAAAATAATTGTATCAGAAGTTTTGAGATTTTTCGTGGACAAATACTGATCGTTTTCTCATAGCCAATTTTTTTTATGAGATTTTATAAGACCTTTTCCACAGGGGAGTGCTGACGGGTTAAGCAATTTATTTTTTTAGGCAGGAGAATTTTTCTCTTGGACCAAGAAATTTTTTCTTGGTCCAATAGACTTTTTTTTTGTTCATTCAAAAGGTTGATTTTTTGAATGAGAAAATGTTTTTCTTGGGGCAAAAAAAAATTTATCGCTGCAAGTAAACTTTTTTTCGTTCAGAACAATGGTTTTTTGGAGTGAGATGACTGATTTCATTTAGCCAAGATTTTTTTTTCTTAAACCAAGAAATTTTCAATTTCGTTTCAAAAATAAATTTTTTTTGGAGCAATAGAATTTACTATCTTAAATCAAAAGAAAGTTTTTGAATCAAGTGTTTTATTTTTATTGAATCAAGAAAGAAAATTCGGAATACTATAATTATCTTGAATTAAGTTAACTGTTTTTTCTGTGTACGATTTCTTAGAACAATTTGACATTTAAATGCAAATAACTACCTATACAAAGTCGTCGTTAATGGAAAAAATTTCGTAGGTTGGCCGATGTCTGACTGCCATCGCTCGGCCAAGCATTGACAATTCGTAATAACCTAAACCTGGTTGATTACCAGCAGCCGTTTAATTTTTTAAACGACGCTGCCAATGGCTGGCCAATGGATGGCTACTTATGACTGGCCGATTATCGGTTCGCAACGTTGGGCTACTGTTGTTGAATCAGTGGTTTATGATTGATTCTTCTTAAATGAAAAAATCTACTTATCAATTATAAATTATTCAAATAACTTTTTATTGTAGTTTCCTTTAGTTAATAAATATTTATTTTTGAATTAAACTAAGTTTTAATTAATACACAGTTAGAAATTTTGTGTTCAATTCAACACAAATCGTGTGTTGCAAACGGTCTACACAAATTTTTGTGTTAATTCAACTAATAAACATAAGCACATAACCTAACCAACTCAAGTATACTGATCTACCTTTAGTAAAACTTATGTCAATTTAGCGAACAATAGAACCGTGTCAAAAAGATATGAAAGTTATCTAAATTTAATTGTAAAATGTATATATTTAATTGTAAATATATTATAATCCAAATTTCCCTGCAGACAATGCTGCTACAATGATTTGCTTGGTTATAGTAATGAAGAATCGCGCGGCAACGTTTAGTGAAACAACACAAATTTTGGGCCAATTTTCGAAGAACACAAGAAATGTGTTACATTCTAGATTTTCCAATCATTTAACATAAAAAATCTATTAAAGTAAAATAACACAAACGCTTTGTGTTGAATTAACAGATTTCTGTGTTAAAAATCAACACAAAAAATTTAACCAAATAATTTTTTAACACAAATACACAAATTTCTAACTGTGTAAATATTTTAATTTGTCGATTACAGTTATTTACAACTACAAAGTAAAAAAGGTTGACTTGGCCCAAGACAATTTTTGCCTTAATTTTTTTATTCTTGGGCTGAGTAATTGGGTTTTTTTAATCCGAGAACATTTTCTTCGACTAATGTTATAAAAATATTGTGTCAAGAATAATTAAATTTTAATTCAAGTTAAATAATCTTGATTCAAGAATAATTATTTGAAATCAAATTTATTTTGTTTCCAACCAAGTAAAAAAAACTATCAAAACAAGATACTTTTCTGTCTTGGTTGGTGAGTATAGTAAATTGTCACAATATATATCAACATCTCAAACCAAGAACTTTTTTTGCGTGGCAGAAGAACATTTACTCTCAGTTTGAGAAAACTACATTATCGACTCAAGACAACGGTCTATTGTAACGAGAAAATTTTAATTTTGATTTAAATAAATTATAATCTTAAGGGGTAACGGTAACTGATTTTCAATTCAATTTAATTTACGGACAAACACTAGAAACCTAAAATCGAGAGTCTTTAGCGTTTTTTAAAACCTTAACAGAGGGCTAGAAATTCTGTATTTTCAAAAATTCGTATTCGTCTCCGAGAAAAATTGTTTTAAAATTCTCATTTACTCAACGAGTGCAACAAAGATAGTCCCGTTTATTTTTCTGAGTGTGAGAAAGAGGTCCGGTAACGTATCCCCTTAACTTAATAAAATAACTTTTCTTGAATCCTACAAATATTTACTTCACGGAAGACATAAAATTCTCCCATTGATGATTTTTTTTCTTGACTTGAAAAAAATGTAGTCTCGATCCAAGAAAATAAATGACTCTACTTGAAAAAATATATCGTCCTATATTTTTGAGTGAATTTAACCTAGTATAAATATTAAATGTTGTGAAGCAGGAAATCATATGTGTATATTCAGAATATCACGATACGGCAGTAGAGGGGATAAGAAATAAACATCCTCGACTAATGGTTTATGAACAACTTAAGAAAAAATAAATGGTTTGCTCATGGTAGGAATCGAACCCAGACCGATTTGGCATCACGCGAGAGCTTTGGCAGTTATGCTATCCGATCATTCCCGAAACGTTCGTTTACTTTACCTATATCCAGTAAGCACACTGTACAATGTAGAGTCTACACTACCGCGACTTTAGTATAGTACAGTTAGCTTTCCCAAGAGAATTTTTGCGTTGGGCCATGAACGCAGTTGCTGTTGGTTCAAACGTCTACGCTTACTCGCCGCAACACAACAAAATACTTAAACCAAGATATTTCTTACCATTGAGTCGAGTACTTTTAATTCTTGACTCGAGCCACAAATTATGGAATTCAAAATAAATTATTTTTAAACAAAGAATATTTTACTTTTCGGACAATTGATTATATATTGGGGCAAAATATTTATTTTTCTCACTTTAAGAAAATATTTCTTACTTCAAGAAACATTATATCGGTTGAATAAAAAAAAATCTTATGCCAAGATGACCAAATTTAAGAAAATGTTGTTCTTGAACCAAGAAAATTTTCGGTTTCATTCAAAATTGCAAAAAATGTTCTTGCGACAAGAAAAAATTTCTTGCGCCAAGATATCCTTTTTTTCTGTGTAACAATTAATATATTTTTAACTTCCCGCTAAAAAATTGCAAATTTTCAAAAAAAGGGAAGTTATTGGTTTTGGTCTGATTTTCGAAAATCGAGTTTTCATCAGATGTCGACGTTTTTAGGTCCTAGGAAGCTATTCTGACTATTCCCGGATGGATGTGTGTGTGTGTGTGTGTGTGTGAGTGATCTTTTTTTTTGTCCGACGATATCTTTGGAACGAATCAACCGATTTGAACGTACTTGGTGGCAATCGAAAGAGCTCACCAAAACTTAGAATTGATTAGATTTTGGAGTAGATCGGTCATGTAGTTTACAAGTTATACGAAGAATAAAATTTAAAAAATTTTTTTGTTTTTGGTTGTTTGCATATAACTCATAAACCACTTGCCCGATTTACCTCAAAATATAAGCAGTTCTAACTTTTGGTGAGCTTTTTCGATTGCCACCAAGAACGTTCAAATCGATTGATTCGTTCAAAGATATCGTCGGACAAAAATTTTAATTTTTCAGCGAAGGTACATTTCACTGGCCTAACAAATTTTTGAGCTCGAAGAGCTCAAAAATTTACAAGTAATAATGTTTCCGAGCTCCCTGAGCTCGAAAACAGCGGCAAGTTTCGGGGCTGGCCCGCAGGATCAGGCGGTTTTCAGATTTCTTTTTTTAATTAAATTTATTTGCTTGCTTGGCCGATTGCTGGCTGCCGTTAATCGGCCGATAATCGAGCGCCTTTAAAAATCCGAGATTATCATTCCGGCTATAAGCCGTTTACCGGCCAATAAAAATTACTATTGCTGAGCTATTAATCGACATTCTTGGCCTAGTAATGGCCCGATTTCCAAACTTTGTATGGGTAAAGAGCTCTTAGGAATTCTGAAAGCTTTGTAATGGTTAAGTTGTGGGGAAAAAAATGATCGACAAGAAATGATACTGAAGTTTCCCGAGGTCTAATAATTTTTGAATTTTTTTAAAAACGATAAATTATGGAAAAAAATATATTTGAAAAATTGCACCTAAAGCTTTTTTAATTTTCTTCATGCGCATATTTAAAAATTTTTTTTTTAACTTCCCGCTAAAAAATCGACGATTTTCAATAAATTGGGAAGTTATTGTTTTCACCCCGATTTTCGATAGTCGAGTTTTCATCAGATGTCAACGTTTTGAGGTCCTAGGAAGCTATTCTGACTATTGTCAAAATGATGTCCGAGTGTATGTGTGTGTGCGCGCGTGTCTGTGTGTGTGTGTGTGTGTGTGTGTGTGTGTGTGTGTGTGTGTGTGTGTGTGTGTGTGTGTGTGTGTGTGTGTGTGTGTGTGTGTGTGTGTGTGTGTGTGTGTGTGTGTAAACTCTTTGTAACTTTTTAATTCATGAATCGATTTGGATGGTTGAGGTGGCAATCGAAAGAGCTTGTTGACCCTCAACTTTCCTAAAAATTTCAGATCATTTGATCAAGCAGACTCGAAAATATTGGCGAATAACGAAAAAAAAAAATTTTTTTTCTTAGTTTTTTAGTGATTTCTCAGAAACGACTTGAACGATCGACTTCAAAATCTAATCAACTCTAGAACTTTATAAGCCGCGTCGAATGCCACCCCAACTATCTCAATCGGTTAATTTGTTCGAGATATCGTTGGCGAAAGAAATGATGAAAAACGGTTTTTTTCTATTATCTTTGAAGTGACTCATCCGATCAATCTCAAAATTTAATCATCTCTAGAATTTAAGAAAACGCGCTGATTGCCACCTCAAGCGTCAAAATCGGTTGATTAGTTCAAAAGATATCGGCGCTGAAAAGTTAAAAAAATAACATTTTATGTTATTTTTTCCAGATAAATCAAAATATAATGTGCTAAAATGTGTCTGAAATCATACCAACTCTTCCTCTTTATAATCTCTTCCGATCATCAGATAATGTCATATAACTTGTTCTTTAGTTTTAAACATATTGTCAGCAAAAAATTGAAAAACCCAGTCTTTAATGTTTTTCTCGGATATTCCATATATTATTGCTCTGACCTAAGTCAAACTCATTCAAATCTTGATTTTGATCACTGACATTGATTTCTGCCTTAACACACTTATTTCAGAGAACACAATCGATAATAAAAATTTAAAATCCGCTTCTTCATTAATGATTTTCGATTCTTAACTTTTCAAACTCT
Source organism: Microplitis mediator (assembly GCF_029852145.1). Taxonomy (NCBI): domain Eukaryota; kingdom Metazoa; phylum Arthropoda; class Insecta; order Hymenoptera; family Braconidae; genus Microplitis; species Microplitis mediator. The sequence goes on from NC_079971.1 coordinate 10,288,742, forward strand.
AGCATAAAACGTAACTTGCTAGAGCTTGAAAAGCTCATAAAAAAATGATTCCATGTAATAGCATTTTCGAGCTCGAAAATATATTCACAGTGATGTTTTTAAGCTCCTTGAGCTCGAAAACAGCGGGAAGTTTTGGGGCTGGCCCGCAGGGTCAACCGACGCCCATATTTTTAGGTAGATTTTTCTAAAATCTAACTATTGTATTTGTCCTCATGGTCGATTTTTCAAGGAATTTTGTCACAACCTATCATAATTAGTTGAGTAGGGTTCGAAAATACCATCCGTTAAAAAATTTATATATGTATGTATATATATATATATATATATATATATATGGGATATAACGCAGTTTTGAGGACACGATTACGCCTACAATTCTTATCAGATCTTAATGAAATTTTTCACACTTATTCTATGGGCGATTATCACGGTTAAGTTCGAAGATGGGCAAAATCTGTTGATTAGTTTAGAAGTTATGGCTTTTTGAAATTTCCATGATTTTTTGAAAAAATCGATTTTTTTCCACATTCAAGTTCATATAATTTTAAAACTAATACTCATAGACGATTTTCGTAAAAAGTATCTGAAAGCTTGTCTAATAAGCTTTAATTTATGACCTTAAACTTTGTATTTCGACCATTTCATCCTATAATTCGATGGCCTTGAAAATTTTAATGGAATCAAAAAATGTTGAAAATATGGGTTTCATTCCACATAACTTATGAATTATCCATTATAATCTAGTTTCAACAGTTGTATTTTATTGTGCACAAAATATCCTGTAAATTTCACAGTTATTTTATATTTTAAAAGTATTCCTTTTATTACTTATGATGTATCAAATGTACCTCTACTCCCTATGATTGTCACTGGTCTTTTCATTACAATAGCACCCAAAGTTCTTATCGGATCTTAATGAAATTTTTTACACTTATTCTATAGGCAATTACCTTGATCAAGTTCGAAGATGGGCTGAATCATTTGAATAGTTTTGAAATTATGGCTGTTTGAAATTTTCATGATTTTTCGTAGAAATCAGTTTTTTATTCACTGTTGAAGTTCATATAATATTAAAACTAAAACTGATAGACAATTTCAGTAAAGAGTATCATAAAGCTTGTTTAGTAAGCTTTAATATTTGACCTTAAACTTGATGTTTTGACCATTTCTTCCAATAATTTGATGGCCTTGAAAATTCTAATGGAATTAACAAATGTTGCAAATATGGTGTCATTCTACATGACTTATGCATTTCCCATTATAATACAATTTTGTCAGTTGAATTTTATTGTGAATAAAATAACCTGTAAATTTCACTGCTATTTTATATTCTAAAAGTATTTCTTTTATTATTTATGATGTATCAAATGTACCTCTAATTTCTATGATTATCACTGATCTTACCATCGTAATAGCGATTAAAATTATGATCTCATATTAATTAAATTTTCTATACTTTGTTTACGTGAAGGTTAGTTTGGTACATTACCTATATAACGATTTGTCAAATCAACTATCTGAAGTTCTCTATCGAAAATAGTCGTTGTCTTTTTTTACCCTCACTCTAAGAAAACGAGCCTAATATCATATCATGTCTATACACTAACATGTATCACAAGATATGTATGTATGTAACTTTTTATATAGATTAATTGGCAAATCTACCTTCCATTTCGGCTGCCGAATGGCCTTTTTTTTTTTTTGTAATCGATAGGTTAAAAAAAATCCGGAAAACGTTAATAATCTGCAAACTTCAACATCCTCGACAAGAAAGGTCTTATAACATGTTAAGATATGAAAAATCATATCTCAACATGTTATAAGACCTTCTAAAAAGGAGCCAATCAGTTTAAAAATTCTGAGGCTATTAAAAAAAAATTTTTTTGAAAATTTTCTGTCATCGATATCTTTGAAAAGAACAATCCGATTTTAATGATCAAGGCGGTATTCGCTGCCTATTTTAGAGTTTTAGAACTGATTGGATTTTGAAACTATTTTATTAAGGATTATAAAAGTTATCTTATAAAAACGTTTTTACGAAAAATTCATTTTTGGAATAACTCAAAACGAACTTCATCAATGAAGCTCAATTTTTCACAGAATCTATAAATTGATAAGCTGCGTCGAATGCCGCATCAAAGATCCAAATTGGTCAATCCTTCACAAGTTATATAATATTTACATACACTCGAACTTCATCGCGAAAATATTCGGAATTGCTTCTTAGGGCTTTAAAACGCGGAGATCTGTTCAAAACTAAATTTTCCGAAATCAGACCGGAACCAAGAACTTTCCTCTTGTTTTAAAAATTATTAATTTTTTAGCGGGGAGTTAATAAAATCAACTTTTTCATCGCACATCTCGAGTCCGAAGGGGAAGGGGTTACGCTCTTCTGTCGACATATCGAAGTCTCGAAATTCACTTCACTTATATTAAATCACGTTCGATATTTCATAACGAACTGACACGTTATAAAAACACATTAATATTAAGAGAAAACACTAACATACAAATCTAAATTTAAGAAAAAAATTTGAACCATTTGCGTTTTTTTCATAGAAATTGCTATGTCGATCCTGTGCTTGATAAACGGATGAAAAAGCCTGTAAAAGAATCGGTTCTCACCACGATCCAAGTTGATTAATCGATTCCAAGAATTGAAATGAATAAGCTTAAAGTCAGAATAAAAAATCAACTTTTGGTAGACTTTTCCATCCTCATATCAAGCACAGAACCAGCTTGGCAATTTCTGTGAAAAAAAACATGGCTGATTCAATTTTTTTGAAAAAGTTTTTTAACTTCCCGCAAAGAAAATCGAAAATTTTCAAAAGACAGAGAAGTGATTGGTTTTGGTCTATATTTCGAAAACTATTAGCTGATTAAATTACCGACAAGTCCATATACTTTCAGAAAAATGGCGGCATAGCGCGTGACACATGACATTATTTCAAAAATTCGAAAATGAAGATTCTCATTTTAAGTCTAAAATTAAATTTAAAAAACTCTACAATACAAAGTTACGTAAGAAGTGTAATCTTAGAGGTCCAAACGGGAAATATTTTTTTTCATCTTAATTGATCCCTTTAACGATTTCAGTCTAAATAAATTTTTTTTTAAATCGAATATTTTTACTCTTTGCTGGTTGCAATTTTTCTAATGTATCAGGACCATTCTTACAGCTTTATAAGTCGAGCAGTATTGCACGCGAGAATCAATCCAGGCACGATTGCCGCAGGAGTATATTCAACATAAATTTGTTAAATATATTTATAGAAATCATAGCCTTAGATTTTAGTGATCTTTATAGTAATGACCATAAAAATTTAAATAACTAAATGACCACAGTCCTAACGTCAAAGTTTAACTTAACTGGCTTGTGGTGAATAAATTTTTGAATCAGAGTTTTTAAAGGAGTTTATACAATAATTTTATTAACTATATATTTACTATAAGTCATGATTGCCTACCAAAGAAATTTTTCAAAATTAATCAAAATACTACATACCATGCTTGGATGAACGAAGAGCTAACCCGTTGATCCTCTTAGATAATTCAGCACTAGCACGCTCAACAACACCTTGAGCTGATATTGATGACATATCCTCCCTTTATTCCTCACAAACACCTACTTTTACAATTTATCTTAGGTACGTATTCAAAATATATTTTTATTCTCTTTAGCTTTTTGTTATTTTAATGTCTCTAAGATGAACGTACACTATTTTTCGGCACAATTTTATTATCGAATATATCCATTACAAAAGTTAATCCAAATAAATTTAATTGTTTTTTTAGTTTTTGCCTTAACAATAAATTGCATCAACAATATATTTGTAAAAAACACCTGTTTTTCAATGGATTAAAGTACATTCGTTCTTCACTTAAGAGTCTGTAGATTGTTCTAGGTATAAGAACTAAATAGAATTAAATTTCATGTTCATTAGTCGTTTGTAAAATTTTATAGTCTATCAAAAGGAGAAAACAAACTGAAGGTAAAATCAGTGCATATTGTTAGAAATTCTAAGAAGTTGTATTACGGGGATGGCTTGCTGTTTACCTTCAATAAATTTTCACACAATTATTTTATCACAATTTACTAGAATCGATTAACTGAAACTTTTTTTTTTTATTTTCTCAATATTTAAAATGAATTGATTGTAATTTGGAAAAACTGTTAAACAGTAATAAACTAAATACAACTAAAAGAAAAAAGTAACGAGTAAGGTTTTACTTTAACGGATAAAACGATAAAAATATAGATGTAGTAATGGTAGAATTTTGTTTATGAACACAAAAAGTATGAAACATCAACATGGATGTATTCCTTACTACTAAATCGATACTTTGCGCTTCGTCGTGTTTATCTTGTAACCCCTCTCTTCACAATAAACTAAAGAACAAGCGCGTGCGTCAATTTCTAATACGGTTAAGTAGAAATTATAATTACTAACTACAATTGAAAATTTCCCGCCACTTGCTTATGATTTGTTATATAAATAGTAATTTATTATCATTAAAAATTGCAAAAAATGTAAGTTTTGTTGATTTAGAGTACAATCATTCCATACATTTAACTTTCTTATTCAGAAAGATACGATCGGAGTTAATTTTGCGAAAAGGAATCAAAGTAAAAAATTATTATTTTTTCATCTCAATATTTATTTCGACATTATTATATATTGGTAAATGACTTACAATATCATATAAAAAAAAAACTTAACGATTTACATGATCTTCAACCCAGCCATGGCGTTTTCTAGTATCTGAAACCAAATATTATTACAAATTTTTTAACTGTTACTAGCAATTAATAAATATTTTTCGAATCATTTAAAAAATTTTTAAGAACTAATAAAATACAAATTAAAACATCAATTAACATACAGTGTTCACAAATCATTTCTTAAATATCATGTTTTTGGATTTAACAAATATTTCTTACTATTGAAGAAATTATTTCTTAAGTATTAAGAAATCTTTTTAAATGCTAAAAAATCCTTCCATCAGTGTACAAATTAAAAAAAAAACTTCGGTGACCGAAATGAAAGTATACTTCTCATTATTTATTCATTTTCAAGCTATGAGGATAAATAAAATAGTTAGATTTCTATAAAACCTACTAATATACATTTTATGCTAACTCGATCAACAATCTTCGAGACAAAAGTAGCTTAACAAAAGGTTCACGAACACGAAACCCTGAAAACTCATTAATGAAAATGATAGTCAAGAGATGGAAGTCTATCAAAAAATTTATTTTCGATTTCGACTCCGAGTTTATTCGTTTCGATTCTTCGAATCGATTAATTAACTTTAACGGTCGATTTTAATCGATTTTTTAGTGAAAATTAATGTCAATCAAGAAAACCCGTAGTTATCTACTCTCCCGATGAAAAAAGATTTTGTCTATTCATATATGATCATGCATAATTGTCTATATATGATCAGATCCAAAAATTGGCCAGGTCTGATCATACATAACTTGATCTGTTTATACATGATCATACATGATTATATATAATCATGCATGAACGAATATACTCATTTTTAGAATCTCATTTAGAATATCTGTAAATTATTAATTAAGTAGTTTAATTAGGATTTATTATCTTCATCAATATCAATGTCGGTCAAAATTAAATAAAAAAAAAAAAAAATTATTAACCATCGACAATTATTTTACTACGAGGTCACCCATCCAATTAATGTCCAACGCCGATGTTGCTTAACTTTGGTTATCGATGGTTTGTAGTCTGATCCTCTAGTCTGTTATACACTTACAATTAAGAAACGTTTATGGCATTACTTAACTCAAATAATTAAATTGATACTTTATACTTTTAAATTGCTGCCGAAACCTTTGAACATTTTTTAAGTATTGGGGATTTAAATTTGAATGATAGTTGACAGAATAAAAATTTAATAACATTGATATTAAAAAATTGTCATATTATTTAATATATATATATATATATATATATATATATATATATATATATATATATATATATATATATATATATATATATATATATATATATATATATATATATATATATATATATATATATATATATATATATAAATCGAAAGGAACTGTGTTCCAACCGTGTGCCCCATGACACCTTTCGTTTATTTATTCTTTACCCTCCAATAACTCATGCAGCAACACCAGTGTGACACCGAGCGTACACTTGAACTTTTTGGATAAGTGTATATGGGACATTCCACTCCAAATCGACCACTTTTGAACCCCACCCCATACAAAGTCGCCGTTAATGGAAAAAATGCCGTAGGTAGGCCAAACCTGGTTAATTACCAGCAGCCATTTAATTTTTTATCACGATAGCGTAGTCAAATCGAAATTAATTTTTATTAAAATTTTTGAATGTATATGTAATGGCATTGCTGGTTTCATATCAGAATATGACTTTCCGTAGTCTCTTTAAAGGAAACGTCAAACATACGACGCTGCCGATGGCTGGCCAATGAATGGCTACTTATGACTGGCTGATTATCGGTTCGCAACGTTGGGCTACTGTTGATGAATCAGTGGTCCATGATTGATTATTGTTAAATGAAAAAATCTACTAATCAATTAATAAATATTCAAATAACTTGTTATTGTAGTTTCCTTTAATTAATAATTATTTATTTGTGAATTAAACTAAGTTTAAATTAATAAATATTGTAATTTTTCGTTACAGTTATTTACAACTAACAATTAATATATTTTTTAGTTCGTTATCATTTGCAATCAACAACCGCAATTTTATAACTTTACTTATAAAAATTAATTTAATTAAAAAATAAGTATAGTAAATTTTCAAAGTAAATGCCATTTTTATCAATAAATAATCAATTAAATTTAATAAGTTTTCTTTTTTAAAATTCTGTAATTATAATCAAGATAGAACGAAATTGTTTTTTTTTTTTCGAAATAATTGAAAATATCAATTTAATTACTCTGTATGTTTATAAAACCGAGTGTTTGTAGTAGAATGAATAAGTAGATCATATAAAAGTATCACTTTAACATTAGTAGGTTTGCCCAGTAGCTACTGTTCAGACCCAGCAATCAGAAGGATGGCAGTTCGCGCCCAGATTCCAACAGAATTTTCACCGAGTTTTTTTTCACATCGTTTACCTTACTTAAATAGTTTAAACGTTAATGATCACAAACTCTATTAGGTTAATAATAATAAATTTCTTTTTCAATTAAATTTATTTGCTTGCTTGGCCGATTGCTGGCTGCCATTAATCGACCGATAGTCGAGCGCCATTAATAGGCCGAGGTTATCATTCTGGCTATAAGCCGTTTATCGGCCAATAAAAATTGCCATTGCTGAGCCATTTCCAATCGCCATCCAGGGCCAATTTCCAAACTTTGTATGGGACCCCTTTCAATCTGGATAAAAATTTTTTCTCATTTTCTTACTCACCAAAAACGTTTTTCAGAATTTGTTCAAATTTTTTGGCCCTATCAGAAAAAAGTTGTGAATTTCAAAAAAAAGCTTTTTTCTTTAATGAGCTATAACTTTGATAAAATTAACTTATCAGCACATTTTTGAAGCTAAGCTTCTTTACGCGCGTTTGGGATGGGGACCTAACACAGAAAAAGTGAAGCGTCATGAAAAAGTGCAACGAAAATGAGCGAGAAAGAATGAGCGGGAGAAATGGCACTGCCGCAGCGCTGCCTGTTTCCTTCTCTCTCTCGTATTGTGTATATAATATATATTATATATATTAGGGTGGTTCTTATTTAGGTTATGTTCGAATTTTTTTTCGGGATAGTCCTGAATAGGTTCTAAATATATCAAAAAAAATTCGTACCAAATTGCAGCTCTTAATTTTAAAATTAACCCGACTTGCAGCAAATTTAACGCTCTACAAGAAAGGTATCTTGTGATTTATCGCTAACTTTACTGGTTCAAAAGTTATTTGAGGTCAAAATCGAAGCTCTAGTCAATTTCATGGTTTTTCCATTTTTATCGTGGTTTAATGATTCAAAAATGTAAAAAGTGTTATAAATTATATTCTAGATGACTTTTCTTACCTTAAGATTTGCTCTAATAGAAAAATATTAATTGATTAAATATTATTAAAATTTCAATGGAAAATAAAAAATACCAACACTATTATATTTTTTTTTTAATCACAGAGATTTTCATAAAGTTGTTACATTAGTTTTTTTAGCGCATCAGGAAACATTTATGGATGATCTTTAACCGATTGTAAAACATATTGCATTTGTTTTTCATTCTTAGTATAATGTTTACAAAACTCTTGCACTAGTTCAACTCCTCTCTCAGTACAGTCATTCACAACCGATAGTTTTTTGACGAACCATAATGCAGTCCTTATAGCTTTCATTCGCAGCCCATTTAGAAGGATCAATTTAGAAAAATTCTGTTTGTAACTCAAATCTTTCAAAAAATTTAATTGATTCGGCGGTTACAAAAAAATCATTATCATTATACAATAAATAGTTTATTATACTCTTGCATTGAAAGCGTTTTACGCTACATTTTTCACTTGTATGATCGAGGTCTTTTTCTTCCGGGATAGCATCGATTGTAATCTTTTCTTTTTTCGTAGGTAGCTTACTCACAATTTTTAATTTTGATTCTAATGAAACATATTCATCAAAAATTGCCATGAGCGATAACTCTGGCGATAAGTACTATAGATGCTCTATGAATTTAGTTTGAATTTAAAACTAGAGTTTATCAAAATTTTTACCAATGAATATCAAAATCTTTCAACAATATGACCAAAATATCTTGCATATCCCAAAATTTAAAAAATACTTAAAACTTACAATTCAAGAATAACAAAAAATTTGGTGTAACTAACTTTTTAGGGTCACGGTTATTTTTAGGGCCGGGTTAATTTTAAAAAAATTAAGAGCTGCAACTTGGCACGAATTTTTTTTTTTTATATATTTGGAACCTATTCAGGACGATCCCGAAAAAAAAATTCGAACATAGCCTAAGTAAGGATCACCCTAATATATTTATATATCCCCCAAGCCGCCCAACTTTAATTTGGCTTGAATAATTAGTGTGCTACATGGCTTGGGGAAAGTAGAAAATCTTCGAGGGGGCGAAAGAAACAAGCGGATAATTGCTTGTGGGAACCCGAAAGAAACAAGTGGTGTGGCCCTTTACATAGGGTATGGGGAGAACTTGCGTCCCACCATTAATCTATGCAAGCAGTTCACCAGAGCTGAAGTCTGGTACCATGGGGGATCCATTCCAAGCCCCACTTCGACCAGAGTCTCTCTATTTCCTGAGATGGGAGGAGTGTTTGGGTCCAAATGAGGTCGGTCTCGTGGTGGCTGTTGGTGAGACACCCACATGCAATGCATGCCTAATGGGTAAGTTAATGTGAGCTTATGCTCATATTTCGCTTTTATAATATATGGTGGATTCAGTATATACTTATCTCTAGGTTATAAATTAAAACAAAAATAAAAAGTTTGCTCAATTCATGTGACATTTTTCGCAATCTACACGAGTATTTTTAATGTTTTTCAATTTTCAATTCTAATTTTGAAATTATCGCATATCTGGCATTTTTTTAAATTTTTATATTGGTTTATAACTTGAAACATTAATTTTCAAATTATAACTTGAATATAAATATTTATTTTATAAGTAAAAAATTATTCGTTCAAATTAAGGAAAAATAAACACAAGTAATTTTTTCAATTAAAAAAAAAATCATCTGTTTAAAAAGTTAGATAATTTATCATTTTGAGAATATCAAATGTCTGCTAATTTCAGTTATTAAAATTGAAAATTAAATTAAAAAAATCTGGGCGTTGGTTGGCCCTGCGGGCCAGCCCCAAAACTTCCCGCTGTTTTCGAGCTCTTTGTGCTCTAAAACGCTATTCCATGCACTTGTTTTTTTATGAGCTTTTCAAGCTCTAACAAGTTCCATTTTATGCTAAAGTTTGAAAATATAAGAATCAAAAATCAGTAAAGAAGAAGCGGTTTTTAACTTTTTATTCGCGATAATGATCAATGAAATAAATGTATTGAGGTAGAAATCAATGTCAGTGATCGAAATCAAGATTTGAACAAGTTTTGAATTTGGTCAGATCAATAATATATGAAATTTCCGAGAAAAACATTAAGAACTGTGATATTTCAATTTTTTGCTGATAATATGATTAAAACTAAAGAATAAGTTAGATGACATTATATGATGATCGAAAGAGACTATAAAGAGGAAGAGTTGGTATGATTTCAGACACATTTTAGTACATGATATTTTGATTTATCCGGAAAAAATAACATAAAATGTTATTTTTCTAACTTTTCAACGCCGATATCTTTTGACCTAAGGAACCGATTTTGACGTTTGAGGAAGCAATTGGCGCATTTTATTAAATTCTATAGCTGATTAAAATTTGGAATCGATCGGTTCAGCCGTCTTGCAGATATTTGGAAAAACTCGTGTTTTACCATTTCTTTTTCCAATGATATCTCTCGAACGCATTAGCCGATTGAGATGGTTGAGCCGGTGATCGACGCGTTTCATTAAGTTTTAGAGCTGCTCAGATTCTAAAGTCGATCGTTCAGGTCGTTTCTGAGAAGTAAAAAAAAACTAAAAAAAAAATTTTTTTTTTCATAATTCGCAAATATTTTCGAGTTTACTTGATTAAATGATCTGAAATTTTCAGGAAAGTTGCTGGCCAACAATCTCTTTCCTTTGCCACCTCAACTATCCAAATCGATTTGTCCTCTTCTAAAAAGTTGATGACCGGATGTCGTATCGTTTTACGTCACTTCTGTGACTATTTTATTCGGTTGTCGATTGGTTGACCGAGATAATGGCGGGATTTCTGAAAGAATGAAGGCGAGCGAAGCGAGCGTGTTATGTCTCGTTAATTAAAAAGTTATAGATCGTTTTACATCCACACACACACACACACACATGCTAATAGCATGGGAAAATTCGAAGAGCGAGCGCTACCTTTTAAAATTGAAGTAAAAAATCGTCTTTTTTACAGGATTTTTTTTCGATATGTAGAAACTTTTTTTACAACAGCCGAAAGAAAAAAAAATATCGACTTTTTTGTTAAGCACCTTAATACATATATATTAGGGTGATCCAAAAAATATCAAATTTTTTTTTTTCTTGGAAACAGGTTCAAAAGTTTCATTTATAGATAAAAAAAAAGACGCCTGTGCAAATTAGAGCTCTTAAGGTTGTTCGGACATAATCGCGACATTCAGATAAAAATCTGAATTTTGAGTATGTTATTAATTAATATCAAATACGTATAAATTAATTTTTTCAGGTAAATCTGACGAAGAGTTTTCGCGTTATTCATTATTGAAATAACGTAATTTAACATACAGAGTATAGGAAACGTAGAAGAAATGCCCTTGTATCGAGTTATGTTGTTGCTCCTTAAAAAGATAAAAAAACAAAAAAACTTTTCTCTTTATTAATTAACTATCGTAGAGTACGTTAAAAATAGTTAAAAAAAATTTTAAAAATACTTTAATAAGAAGCACAGAAAATTCACAAAAAAATATCCACCCGCCATGATGAAAAATAATCTATTCACGTGGCTCAGATAAGTGCGGCAACGTCGCAAGAAATAAAACGCGCTAACTTTTTTAACTTAAAAATATAACTGATTATTTCTGCAGATGCATATCATATTTTATGACAATTTTTTATTTAATTTTTTAACTTGTACTTGCGGTAATTTGATTTGCATTAATCATTTTTATAATGTCATTTATAAAATATTTTCTACTTTTCGAAATTAATAAAATTCAACTCAACACTTGCCAGCTAGATCAACGTGAACAGCTGTTCGAAGCGACGTTGCCAGATCTACATTATGAAAAAAAAATACTTGAGTCGAAAGTATTTTATTTTTTATTTATATTAATTAAATTAATGGATTACTCCGTCTAAAAATAATGATAAGTACAGTCTAAATTTAAATAATGAATTTATATAATTACATTTCCAATTTTTGGGGAAAAAAAATTTAGACTTTATTTTGATTTACGGGGTACCATCCGAACAACCTTAAGGGTGGGCAGTACTAACCAAATTTTCGAATTTTACTTGTCTAATTACGTTTTGAATAATTACTTCACTCGAATGATAAAAACCTTCCGAAAAAGTTTGTCTTTCACATTTTTTCGGAAGCTATAAAAATTAATCGTGAGGATTCAAAACGATTAAAACAGTTGAAATCCTCATGAATCGTATTTTCTAATCAGGGTAAAACTGTGTTGCGTTGTTCGCTATGCATTATTCTAGTAGAGGGAGGCGAATACCGTCCGAACTACTGGCATCTTTGTGTTAGGTGAGCGTTGTACACCGTAAAAGTGATGAAACAACAGAAATATGTCAATTTTCAAGTATTACAAAAGTATTACAATTTCAAGCTCAAAAATTATTTTAGTCCTTAGATTGGCCTTCAAAACTCCACCGCCCATCATGCAGTATGATTTATAAATTTATAATTATGTATAGAAAAATTTATTTTAGAAATTTTGTAAAATTTCATGTTATTTTCATATATTTTTTACCCTTGAGGTGCATGACTCGGATAGGTAAACTGTGTTATACACTGATCAAAGAAATTAAGGGATAGAAAAAAAATCCGAAATTTTTAGGTGATTTTCAACATGCTGTAACTCGGTGAAAAATGGTCGTATAGAAAATCTAAAAAAAGCAAATTGTAGCCTCAAGTTTCTAGTTTTCAGATCTGGAGCTCAAAATTTTTTATCATGTACGGTTCCGGAGTAATCATAAGAAAACCAACGAAAAAAAAATTTTCAAAATTTTTGCTGGTCTTTCAATACCTCTATGGGCGACAATAAATTTTTTTGAATAATCCGACTGTCCGACTTTTCTCGGAAATTTTATGCCCTTTAATTTGGTGGCCTTAAAAAGTCTCTACGACGATTTGGCGCCGAGTTATCATTGATCAAAGCAAAAAAGTCCATTTTGGCTTTGATAATCAATAACTCCGGATGTATTGGTCATACAGAGAATGAAAGCAGGGTTTTGAAAACTGGAAAACATTCTCTATGAGGCAAAATTAGTGGCATTTGATAAAAAAATTTTTTTTAAAGCGATATTGTTTGGTAAAAAACAGGTCAAAATTCACAAATTTAAGGATATTCGGAAATCTTGCTATAACTTTGGATATAACGGATGAACAAAGGATATCTTCGACTTTTTTTCAACCTCAAAGTGTCCTGAAAAAACCCTGAAAATTTCAAATCGCTGCGAGTTTTCTTTCTTAGTGCCCCGAAGCTTTAAATTTATCGATTTTGTCGAAAATCACCATAATTGGTAGTTTCTTGGTTTTTGTTCATTTTTTCGATTTGAAAATGGTTTTTTTACCGATAATCTTCATTTCTTTGATCAAAAAGATCGATTATCGAAAAAATTTTGAAAAATAAAAAATTTGAAAAAAATTTTTTATTGAAAAAAATTTTTTATTTTTCAAAATTTTTTCGATAATCGATCTTTTTGATCAAAGAAATGAAGATTATCGGTAAAAAAACCATTTTCAAATCGAAAAAATGAACAAAAACCAAGAAACTACCAATTATGGTGATTTTCGACAAAATCGATAAATTTAAAGCTTCGGGGCACTAAGAAAGAAAACTCGCAGCGATTTGAAATTTTCAGGGTTTTTTCAGGACACTTTGAGGTTGAAAAAAAGTCGAAGATATCCTTTGTTCATCCGTTATATCCAAAGTTATAGCAAGATTTCCGAATATCCTTAAATTTGTGAATTTTGACCTGTTTTTTACCAAACAATATCGCTTTAAAAAAAATTTTTTTATCAAATGCCACTAATTTTGCCTCATAGAGAATGTTTTCCAGTTTTCAAAACCCTGCTTTCATTCTCTGTATGACCAATACATCCGGAGTTATTGATTATCAAAGCCAAAATGGACTTTTTTGCTTTGATCAATGATAACTCGGCGCCAAATCGTCGTAGAGACTTTTTAAGGCCACCAAATTAAAGGGCATAAAATTTCCGAGAAAAGTCGGACAGTCGGATTATTCAAAAAAATTTATTGTCGCCCATAGAGGTATTGAAAGACCAGCAAAAATTTTGAAAATTTTTTTTTCGTTGGTTTTCTTATGATTACTCCGGAACCGTACATGATAAAAAATTTTGAGCTCCAGATCTGAAAACTAGAAACTTGAGGCTACAATTTGCTTTTTTTAGATTTTTTATACGACCATTTTTCACCGAGTTACAGCATGTTGAAAATCACCTAAAAATTTCGGATTTTTTTTCTATCCCTTAATTTCTGTGACCAGTGTAGATAAAATTACATACAGAAAATATAATTCGGCGTGTTACTAAACACGTGAAGAAAGTTTATTTATGGAAATTTAAAATATGAGGTAATTGTTGACAATAACGACTCCACGCATTTTCCAAAGTTCCAAGTTGTTACACCTTAAAGATCTATAATTAAACTTTTTCCACGTGTTCTGCTACACGGCGGAAAGAATTTTCTGTATGTATTTATGTCTTGAACACAAGATATCTATCCGAACCTTGTAACTAAAGTGTGCAAAATTGATAAAAATAACACAAATTATGCAAATTTTCCAAAAATAAATTTAATAAATTTTCTAATAAATATAAATAATTAATTTTATTAATACCGTAAGATGGACGGTGGCGATAGAAAGGTCTAACTAAGAGTTACAAAGATTTTTTTGAACTCTTGTATAGTGAAAATTGGCATATTTCTGTTATTTCAAAACACTAACGGTGTACAACAGCTCACCTAACATTTTGTTGCAAGTAGGTTGGACGGTATCCGCCTTCCTTTGCTGGTATAGTGTCCGGCTGAAGCCTACAACACAGTTTTACGCCAGTACGTACTAGTAAGAGATGTAGTCTAAGGCAAGAGTGCGTTAACATAGCCTTACTGACGAGTCCGTTAACGTACTTAGGACGAAACTACAGAAATTATGGCAAATAGGCATATATCTCAAGTTTTGGTGGTTGACTTAAGAGTCAATGCATAGAATAAAAAGAAAAATATGTCAAATGGTGCAGTGTAGCACGGAACTGAAAAATTTCAAATAAAATCACTAAATCAAGCTAATTTATACCTTTGGTATACACTTGCAATTTATTAATGCTTAAATAACACCTAAATAAGCAATTATATCTTTAATCCGCCGACAAATGCCAGAGAATGAAACAAGTCTCTTGGCAATTTGAATATTTTTGGATTTTTGCTTGATATAAACAGGTAGAGCCGCGATTCTAAACAATTACCAAATATGAGCACTTGGAACTTTAAAAAATTTGTTGAGCCCCATTTATGGACCATAACCGTTTTTATCTTTCATCTTAGTTGAGACAAGTTAGAAAAAAATTTTTTTTTTTTTAATATTTTGGCGATTATCAGATATGTGAATAACTGAATTCCTAATCGAATTGGAAATTTTTAATTCACAGAAAAAAAGACTTACTATCCGCATGAAAAAACTTTGCATGTGAAAACATATATGATAGAACATATGGATATTATAATGTGATATATTGTACAATATATAAAATAATATTGATATTTTTGCCGTATTAATATATGATAATATATTGCGAAAAAATATAATGCTAGAATATATTACCTATATATTTATCAATATATGACTTTTTTATGTATGTTTTACATATGTCTATTAATGTATCTTTTTTTATATTGATGTATTATATTGGAAGTAGTATATTAATTAATATACAATATTTTTTATATTTTTTATATATGTTTTCCAGTATATTGCAAAATATATGATGTCCAGTATATTGCAAATTATATGGTTTCCAGTATATTGTAAAATATACTGTAATATATAGCACTTTTTAGATAGATTTTTTTTAAATCTAACTATTCCCTGATTAAAAACTCCGATTGAAACCAATGAATTCCGATTGAAAGTCTATCGGATTTCAATCAGAACCAATCGGAATTTAGCGGTTTTAATCGGAGTTTTTAACTAGGGTTATATTTGTTCTAATGGTCGATTTTTCAAGGAATTTTGTCATAACCTATCATAATTGGTTGAGTAGGGTTCAAAAATACCACTTGTTAAAAAATTTATATATGTATGTAATATAACCAATTTTGTCATCACGATTACGCCTACGATTCTTATCGGATCCTAATGAAATTTTCTACACTTATTCTACAGACGATTATCACGGTTAAGTTTGAAGATGGGCTAAATCGGTTTATTAGTTTAAAAGTTATAGCTGTTCAAAATTTTCACGATTTTTTGAAAAAATTAGTTTTTATTCACTGTTAAAGTTTATATAACTTTAAAACTAAAGCTGATAAACAGTTTTCGTAAAAAGTATATTGAAGCTCGTTTAATCAGCTTTAATTTTTGACCTTCAACTTTATTTTTCGACTATTTTTTCCAATAATTTGATAGCCTTGAAAGTTTGGACATCATCAAGAAAATTAGAAAATATGGTTTCGATTCCGGATAACTTATGTATTTCTATTATAATCTAATTCTATTATAATCTAATTTCATCAGTTTTGTTTCGTTGTGAACAGAATAATCTGTATACACGGAAAAAAAAAAATAGTAGTGGCTACTCTCTGGGATAGTACTGAGTACTTTCTGTAAAAAAAATATTTTAGACAGTACTGTATGCTATCTAGACTGTATCCACTACTCTCTGGAAAGTACTGAGTACTATCCCGGACAGTAGTGGATATAGTCTAGACAGTAGTGGATACAGTCTAGATAGCATACAGTACTGTCTAAAATTTTTTTTTTACAGAAAGTACTCAGTACTATCCCAGAGAGTAGCCACTACTATTTTTTTTTTTCCGTGTACTTTACAACTTTTTTATATTTTCAAAGTCTATATATATAAATATGTGAACGAGGCGGCGCAAGTCAACTGTGTCTCTGTACCGATGCCATATGCCTTAGGGTGGGTTAAAAAAATCGACTATTTTTTTTTACAAGTGACACTAAAAAATGGGTTGCTGGACACCTTAAAAAAATTCTCACCAAATATGAGCTCGTAATTTCAATAGGAAGAGGGCCCTCATCGCAGTTTTTATTTTTTTATCAGTCCAATAGAGAAAAATTCATACCTCATCATTTATTGATTGTACAGAGAAATCTTTTTGGAAGAATTTTGTAGGAAATTTAATGCTCTACAAAAAAGGTACACGGAAAAAAAAATATTGCTCCTCGAACAATCTAAAGTATAGTAACTCGTAGATCGTTACCACAACAATACGTATGCTTATGGTAACAATACCGTATCGTTCCAGTAACTATTTATTAGATAGCTGTGAGTCCTATACGACTTTCCGTAGTCGTCACCTCACACGGCACCGTCTAACCTAACTAAACATCCATTTTCGCGCCAACTTTTGAATATTGTTGCTAGCAGACGTTTAATAAAAAAAATAGTGTAAAAAATAATTGTGATGTTGAAATATGGACCCACGGGTAATTAATAAATTAACAGAGTAAAATCTCCATAACTATGTTGATATATTTATTGATAAGTGTTTTTTTATGCTTTTTGTAATCAAATATACATTCATAACCAAAAATCTAAATATTATATATAGTCAATGTTTTATAATTTAAATGTGATACGTAAATAGAAGAAAAATAATTAATAAACAAATGAGATCTGAATTATTATTTAATTTACTAATAAATAAATTGGAAAAATCAAAAAATATATTTATATTTATATTTAAAATTTATTTAGACTATAACTAACTAATAAATCAGTTTTATAAATTATTTTATTTAATCGAAGTTATTTGCTTATCATTTATTTATGAATGATAAAAGTTTTTAAATATCTCATATAATTTTCAATGTGCGTGACGTCAGATAGGGCTCAGAACGATACCGTATAGATCTCAGAGCTATCCACCGTATTGTTGTCAGAACGATACAGTAGATCGTTGCAGTAACAATCTAGTAGATAACTATAGCGTATTCTTACTGTAACTATACAGTATACTTCTGAGAACAATATTTTTTTCTCCGTGTATCTTATATTTTTCCCGTAAACCTCACCATTTAAATGATATTGAAGATTTAAGTTTGATTATTTTAAGACAAATTTCATTTTTGTTTATGAATTTTATTACTCGACAATAAATGATTATTATAAAATGCGCAATATTAATTTTTGTAGGAAATTAACTGCTCTATAAAAATGGTGTCTTATATTTTGGCGATTAAATTAAGCCTTCAAAAGATATTCATCATCAAACTTTCATGTGTACTGATTTTAAGAGTTTTTGATTAGATATTCGAAAAATATCAATTTAATTTATGAATTTCATACAAATTTCATTTTTTGTCATTAATATTTTTATTGTTTGACTTTTATTTTCAAAATTTTTTCCCAATAATTCTAAACATTTTATTTTTAATTATTAAAAATCACGATTATGTTATTTTTTTTCGATAACGTCTTTAAAACGGCTTCAAAAATTTTTCCATTATAGCTGGATATTGCCCTAAGGAAAATTTCTTCTTTCGAGAATTTTTTTTTTGTATTCTATTTCATATTGCAAGTTGTTAGACCATGTAAAACTGTTTTACAAACGTTTTTAATTATTTCCGTGTTCTTTCAAAAATGTTACTTTAACGATTGTTTTATGAACTAGAGTACTACTTAGTGAATATAGCTCCGTCGCTTTTTCGAATAATTATATGAAATTTTTGAGCTCCTGTAAAGGTCTTAGCTGTACTGTATTGCAAATCTAATGTTTCTTTTGCTTCGAAATAGTTGCTTCTTAATAAATAACAACATTTATTATAACTGCTTATAAATAGCATTAACTTTTACTTACTGGTTTCAAATCCTCACTCAGAACAAAACAATATCGAAATCAATTTATAATATGCAAGAAAAACAAGTGTGCAGTGTCAAAAATCGATACTGATAATAATTTATAGAGAAAAAAAAATTTTTTCAATTTTCAAAAATCGTAAAAAATAGTAATTATGGAAGACCCACTATCGGACCGGGCTTAAAAGTTGCAGAATGGATAGAAGTTTAAGATAGAAAATTTTCGAGAAAATCGAAGGATACATCTTTTTTTTAAAAACACGGTTGAAAGCTTAAAACTAAAAAATCTCGATTAAAAACATTTCGTATATTTGTTTTGTATTCTTTGCTGTAAAGGTCATCTAAAAATGGAAATTTTGAAAAAAAACTCATTGAATTTCGATCATTATTACGAAAGTTATGACCAAAAAACCATAGAAAGAGCGATTTTTTGAGAATTCGATATTTTTTGAACCATTGATCAAAAAAATCTCAAAATTTACCAGGAAGCCTCTTTTGAGGGGTACTAAAAAATACCAAAAAATTAAGAAATTCGGAAAAATCAATTTTTGAAACCGTCCGATTTGGCGTGGAATGCCCCATACACACTATCCATATATGACAAGAATATATTGCGCATTATATGAGATAATATATATAGAAAAATACAAAACATTATATACAAATAAATTTATTATTATAAATATATAATCTAATATATGTAATAAACATATATTTTTCAATATAGATATTGTTACCGCTATATATTTATCACATATTCACCATATATTTTTTTATATACTTTTAACAATATATTGGCAGGGAGTCTAGTATATGGTGGGGACAACTGAATCGATCACAGCGCTTGCTGTGGGCACAATTTCGTTGAATCATGCTCTTGTTGAAAATAAACACGTGAAAATTAAGTTTAAAAATAATTCATAATAGTTATTGTGTCGTTAATGTTTGCCTTTGCTCTTCGTTTGAGGTTAAAACAATATTTTATAATTTATTGATTCAATTCCGGTTTGGATAATGATTTTCATCATTGCCTAGAAATTATTTTTTAACCCTTTGTTGCCCGCGCTATACGGCGATTCCCCGCACAACACTACTGAACCTAATAGAGTTGGCGTGAATACAAGTGAGACACTATACCCGGGAAAAAATGTTCAGGCCTGATCAGACATGAGCAGGCATGAGTCTTCAGGCCTGATCAGACATGAAAAATGACCATGCCTGATCAGGCCTGATCAGGCATGTTCAGGTCTGTTCATGCCTGTTCATGCCCATTCTGGTAAAACAATTACATATAAAAAATGGTCCTTTATAATTATACATAATTATGCATAACTATATACAATTATATATAATTATTTCTATAAAAATGAAAAAAAAATAAAAAATATGGGAGTGTCTAGGATTCGAACCGTGGACCTTGCGCTTGAAAGTTCGCCTCGTTACCTGTTGACCTAAGAGATTGAGTTGAAAAATAGGTCTCGTACGAACTTCAAGTACTGAAAGTCTTAAGACTCATGCCTGTTCATGTCTGATCAGGTCTGATCCTTTTTTCCCGGGTTATACGTGATAGATTCTTGGTCAAAAAAAATTTATATCTATGAACAGACATAACCAGGCATGAACAGGCCTGATCAGGCATGAGCTTATTCAACGCTTCAGACATGAACAGACATGACCAGGCATGGGCAGGTATGATCAGTCCTGAGCGTAGTTAACGCTTCAGACATGAACAACTATGAACAGACATGATCAGGCATGATCAGACCTGACTGTATTTAACGCTTCAGACATGACCAGGCATCAACAGACATGGACAGGCATGGACAGGTATGATCAGGCCTGAACGCATATAACGCTTCAGACATGAACAGACATGGTCAGGCATGAACAGCCATGAACAGGCCTGAGTGTATTTAACGCCTCAGACATGAACAGGCATGGACAGGTATGATCAGGCCTGATCATGTCTAATTTCAGGCCTGATCATACATGAACAGGCATGGTCAGGCCTGATCATTTTTTCCCGGGTAGAGAAAGCGCGTGTAACGGAAGGTTAAAAAAACACTATAAGTTATAGTGCTTTCTTAGTTACGATTCACAAGCAAATTATCATGAATTAAAATCAAATTATTTACTTCAATTTTGTTAAAAAACTCAATTTACTATTCTACTATTTTTTAAACTTCTATCATTGTAGTTGCCATGTATTATTTGTTTTGATTTTATCGGTTAACCTTGTTCTGTTCTAAAATAATAGTATTTATTATTTATTAAAATTTGTTAAACTTAATTTCTTTATCCGAATATATTTAATTTAATTTTCTCTATCAAAATTAGAATTGCACTTTTTTATTTATATCATTATAAGTTTTTATATTTTGATTTTATAACGAATTTTAATTTTTTACACTGATTTTATTTATCTTTTATAATTCTCGAGCATGATTTTTTGTAACCATCAGATGTCGTTTTCATCGCGCTCCCTGCCAATAGCTTTTCCATGCGGGTAATGACCGCACCCGCTTCAGTAGGATTCAAACCCGGGATCTTCCGTACGAGAGATCGACGCGTTGACGACTAGGCTATGCGACCGACAGTTACAGTGAAGTTTAGTTGTGCTACGTAAGATTGAAAAAATATAATCACTATCGAAAAAGCAAAATATAATCATCAATATGCTGTTAGTGATATCAAAAAATTTCTTATTTTTTTACACTATAACATCCTGTTTATAAGTCATTATAATAGTCAGCTCAAATTTTTTATATAGAAAATCTGTATGGCTATATATGGCCATATATGCCCATGTATGAACTATATACGGCCATGCATGGCCATGTATGTTTCATTTTCACGGGTAAATATATGGTTGAAATTATATTAAATATAGTTTAACAGATTTCCATTTTAAGAAATGTATATCATACACGAAAAAAAAAAATATAGTAACGGAAACTCTCTGGGATAATGCTGAGTTCTTTCTGTAAAAGAAAAATTTCAGATAGTACTGTATGCTATCTAGACTGTATCCACTACTGTCCGGAAAAGTACTCAACACTACAACTATGTATGGCCATATATGCCCATACATGGACTATGTACGGCCATATATGGCCTTATATGATTCATACATGGCCATGTATGACTGTGTTAAAAAAGTTCGTATGCCCATGTGTGGCCATAGATGCTCTATGTATGGCCATATATGCTCCATGTATGGCCATATATGCTTCATATATGAGTCATATACGGCCATGCATGGCCATGTATGAATCATTTTTCACGGGAATATAAAAATTATATCTAAGAAACATTGAAAACATTTTTACTATCTCATTAAATTTTACTGAACAAGAAATTAAAATATATCAATTGTTGACTGAAATTGAACGAAAATTTATCAACATTTTTATGTGCCGTTAAGATACTCGGTAGTTATTTTGATTTCAAAAATTTTTAATGCGATAGGTGCACACTTGGAGCCGATTAATAAATGAAATCTGTTTTTTTGTTGATTGAATTTTACTGAAACTATTAGTTATCTTGATTTCAGCATTTTCCCATGAAATAGTATATTGTGTGACAAGGGATGAAACAAGACGATTTCAGACTAGGGTGAGGTTGGCTGCCCGAGCCGCAGGCGAGGACTGACATCACCCACAGTCTGAAATCGTGTTTTATCCTGAGTCACACACTATACTTTTCATGATTACCTGCATCGGAACTTGAAGATTCAATGTCAGCAGCCAGTAAGAACCAAGTTAGTTTCAAGCCGATGATGCGGAGAACTGTTAGACAATGAGAAATATGTGATTTACAGTCACTTATTAAATAGTAAATAAGACAATAATATTATTTTCACTCATTTTTTAGTAATTTCATTTAGTCAATTAAAACTGTCACTTAAAAAATGAAATGAGTAAACTGAAGTGACAAGTAAACAAATAAGAGTAATAAGGCTGCAAATAAACATTAATTATAACTGACACCGGGCAGAAACAATTGTGTTTCTTCCCTTGGGAAGAAACACGCATGTTTCTGCCCGCTGTATGAAGGTATTTTTTAACTCCGAATTCGCTAGCAGTTGTTTGCAGCATCGGCTTGAAATTGGCTTGTTTCGACGGGCTGTAGAGACACTGAAACTTCAAGTTTCGATGCTGGTATCATGAAAAATACAAAAGAAAATTTGATTTTATTGTATGTTTTAAGCATATTTCACAATTTTACTATCATCAACGAAGTGTAATATTTATTTTATATTGAAAACACGATTATTTATGTATTTGTTTACTATTAAAATAGTATTGATGTGGCACGTGTCCCAATAGGGACGATAGCCAAAAAGGAACCAAAAAAAAAAAAAAATGATATTGATTTTTTTAGACGAAATTATCAAAAAACAATCAGTTTTTAATGTTTTTCACAATGTTTCACTAAACCGAAAAAATTGAAAAAATTCTTGAGTATAGAGGAGTGTAAAAAACGTCTTTTGATAAAATTTCGTGATTGCACGTTCCCAAAAACGCAGTCAAAAAAATGATTTTAGTTTTCTTTTTGTTGAAAATCGGCTTTTACCTCGGGAATCATAACAAAAATGTTTTTTCATGGCTTTTACTTGTTAGTAATTAGAAAAAAATCGCGATTAATTAGTTTTGAATTTTACTATTGAAAAAGAAATAAAAATCGAAAGATACGTTGCTTTTGAATAACTCGAAAACTATTCGAGATTAGGAGTTGAAATTCTGACTGGATTTTTTTTATTCGGTACCAAACCGATCACCAAAGTGCCGATAGAAAACTCCGCGGGAGCTGTTTCAGCATTTTTATCCGGCTATGTCCTATAAATCATACTTGATAAATCTGGCAATATTATACTCGGATAGTCACGTAGTGTCTACAGTTACTTGTAAATATAATTTCAATATACAACAACAACATAGACAATAAATAATAGATGATAGTTGTTATTGAAACTAGTTAACAACAAAAAGTATACATGACTATTATAGGGATGGTAAAGTCGATTCTAGTTTTAATTGTGAATCGACGTTTCTATAAAAACAATTGATTTTTCAGAACCGACTTAATTTTTAAAGCCAATCAAAAATCGGTTCTTACTATTTGACTTTTAGATATCCAAGCGACACGAGAAAATTGTTGACTTATTGTTCAATTTAAGTTGACTTCAAGTTATCATATAACCAACTGTTAACTTAAATTTTTAAAAAGTCAAAAACGTTTTTTGGGCATGCCCAATATGACGTTGGCAGTGCTAATCTTACTGTTGTAATTAGTATATTCAATTTCTTTCTTATACTGTGTATGCCCGTTACAATTATCCTAGCGTACGTTGGATTCACTTTAAAATAATAAATTATGGTTCAAAAGTTATGTATGAAATACAGTAAAGAACTCTTGATGGCAGATTATTAATGCAAATTAATTTTTTTTTTGCGATCAGTACCACAAAATAACATGGAAATTATATTTTAATTGAAAATTAATAAATTTTAACTATTATAATGCCAACTTAATAGTAAAAATTGTTATTAAAATATTGAAAAATAAATTATTTCTTCGAAATACTTTTTAGCTTGAATATGAGTGATTTTTTAATAGTATATTGTACAACTAGTGCGGTAAGTTGTCGATTGCCCACGAGAGCGAAGTTGAGCGCACGAACGAAGTGAGTGCGCTCATTCGCTCGAGTGGGTAATCGACAACACCGCACGAATTGAACACAGTTTTTTTTATCATTAATGCAATATAAGTACTATCTTAGTGCTCGCTGTTTTATTCTCCAAGTAGCTTTTTGCTGATTCAACTGTTGCCGCGACATTTTTGTGGGTTATACGATAATCTACATACGGCAAGTAAATTTGAGTGCGACAAGTTTACTTGACGCACTCAAATTTACTTGTCGCACGCAGATAATCGTTCAACGCACACAAATGTCGTGGAAACAGTTGAATGGGCAAACAGCTATTTGGCGAACAAAAGAGCGTGCACTAAAATAGTACTTATATTGCATGAATGATAAAAAAATTATAACTTATTATTTGATTTCCAAACATTATATAACGTTTATATTATGAATAAGCTATTTGCCTAATTAAGATTTTGTCGCGTATATAATTTTACCCTACTTATTTTTGATTAGTAAACAATTATCTTTCTTAAATATTGTTATAGCCCGATGAAAAAAGATTTTGTCTAATCATATATGATTATATATGTTCATTAGAGTGATCCAAAAAATAACAAATTTTTTTTTTTCTTCCAAACAGGTTCAAAAGTTTCATTTAGATAAAAAAAGACGCCTGTGAAAATTAGAGCTCTTAATATTAACATTAAGAGGTTCCTCATCGCACTTTTCTATTTTCCATAAGAATAACATGGAAAAAATTTTTTTTACGTCTTCTGATTTTTATAAGTAGCTAACGATGCGTCATAGGACTAATTGGCAGGCATATTTTTGTAGGGAATAGAGTGCTCTACAAAAAAAGATTCTTATCATTTTTTGAGGAATCTATTTGTTCAAAAGTTATTTGAGGTTGAAGACGAATTCATATTAAATTTTGAGATTTTCTACTTTTCCGGCGAAACTATCAGACTTATTACAAAATATCATCAGACCTTTTTTGTAGACAATTTTATTTCCTAAAAGTTATTTCGAATAAAGTTTTTTCGAATTCCGCATTGTTTTCTAGTTATTTTTATTTTAATCTCATGCTCATAAAAAAATAGTCTTCTGATCGATTTTAAGAGCTTGACATTAAAATAAAAATAACTAGAAAGCAATGCGGAATTCGAAAAAACTTTGTTAGAAATAACTTTTAGGAAATAAAATTGTCTACAAAAAAGGTCTGATGATATTTTGTAATAAGTCTGATAGTTTCGCCGGAAAAGTAGCAAATCTCAAAATTTAATATGAATTCGACTTCAACCTCAAATAACTTTTGAACAAATAGATTCCTCAAAAAATGATGAGAATCTTTTTTTGTAGAGCATTCAATTTCTTACAAAAATATACCTGCCATTTATTCCTATGACGCATCGTTAGCTACTTATAAAAATCAGAAGACATAAAAAAAATTTTTCCCATGTTATTCTTATGGGAAATAGAAAAGTGCGATGAGGAACCTCTTAATGTTAATATTAAGAGCTCACAGGCGTGTTTTTTTATCTAAATGAAACTTTTGAACCTGTTTGGAAGAAAAAAAAAAAGTTTGTTATTTTTTGGATCACCCTAATGTTCATATATATGATCATATATGATTATATATAATCATATATGAAGTTATATATAATCATGCATGATTATATATGGGGTCATATATAATTATATATAATTATATATGACCCCATACATAATTAGATCTGATCATACCTGGCTGTTATAAGCCCATATATATAAGTCTATATACGATCAGATCTGATTATATATGAGTCTATATATAATTAGATCTGATCAGATCTGATTATACATGAGTCTATGTATAATTAGATATGAACATACCTGGCTGTTATGACTCCATATATAATCATACATAAGTCTATATATGATCAGATCTATTTATCTATAAGTCTATATATAGTTAGATCTGATCATACCTGGCTGTTATGACCCCATATATAATCATGTACAAGTCTATATATGATCAGGTCTGATCATATATGAGTCTATATATAATTAGATATAATCATACCTGGCTGTTATAACTCCATATATAACCATATATGAGTCTTTATATGATCAGATCTGATCATCTATGAGTCTATATATAGATATTATCATACCTAGCTGTTATAACCCCATATATGATCATATATAAGTCTATACATGATTAGATCTGATCAGACATGATTGATACAAACCCATATTTAATTAGATATAGGCCTATATATAATTAGATCTGATCAGACGTGACTGATATAAACCTATATGTAGTTATATATGTCTATGTATGATTAAATCTGATCAGATTTCATTGATATGAAACCTATAAATATATATATATATATATATATATATATATATTTATAGGTTTCATATCTATATATATGTATATATATATATATATATATATATATATATATATATGTATATATATGGTATATCAAACAACTGATACAATGAAAGAAACTAACAACATTTGAGAGTAATTAAATAGAAAATTTAAAAAAATAAATGATCAAATGGTTGAAGGCGTAATGTCAACCGATTTTCAATTCAATTAAATACACGGACAAACACTGGAAACCTAAAATAGAGTCTTTAGTATTTTTTAAAACCTCAACAGAGGACTAAAACTTTCGTATTTTCAAAAATTCTAATTCGTCTCCAAGAAAAATTGTTTGAAAATTCTCATTTACTCTGCGAGTGTAACAAAGATAGTTCCGTTTATTTTCCTACGTGTGAGAAAGAGGTCCGGTGGCGTCTCCCTTTAAGAGCATTCTCAAACAATCAATCCTACATTTTTTCAATGTTTAATAACCTTGATCATCTGGAGGTTCCAGCTGGGAAATTTCCAAACCCAAAAAAAAATTCTGAGTACACTTTACCCCGTTGAAAAAAATATTAGCTTGTCTGGAGTCACCCTCAACTTTCATTTTTATCGTTTTTACCGTTGAGATTTTTCAGCTGAAACCTCTAGGAGTTTCGACACTCTGAGACGGTTCAAACGACGAAAATAAAAGTTGAGGGTGTCGCTTTTTCGAATAATTATATGATATTTTCAAGCTCCTGTAATAGTCTTAGCTACATTGTATAGCAAATCTAATGTGTCTTTTGCTTCGAAATAGTTGCTTCTCAATAAATAAAAACAGTTATTATAACCCCTCATAAATAGCAGTATCTTTCGCTTACTGCTTTTAAATCCCTACTTAGAACAAACAAATATTGAAATCAATTTATAATATGTAAGAAAAACAAGTGTACAGTGTCAAAAATCGGTACGGATAATAATTTATAGTGAAAAAAAAATTTTTTCAATTTTCAATAATCGAAAAAAAAATAGTAATTATGGAAGGCCCACTATCGGACTGGGCTTAAAAGTTGCAGAATGGATAGAAGTTTAGGATAGAAAATTTTCAAGAAAATCGAAGGATACATGAAGTTTTTAAAACACGATTGAAAACTTAAAATTTAAAAACCTCGATGAAAAACATTTCGTATATTTGTTTTATATTTTTTGCTGTAAAGGCCATCTAAAATCGAAAATTTAAAAAAAAAATCATTGAATTTCGACCATTATTACGAAAGTTATGATAAAAAAAACCATAAAAAGAGCGGTTTTTTCGAAAATTTGATATTTTTTGAACCATTGATCAGAAAAATCTCAAAATTTACCAGGTCACCTTTTTTGAGGGGTACTTAAAAATACCCAAAAATTAAGAAAATTGGAAAAAACAATTTTTGAAACCGTCCGATTTGGCGTGGAATGCCCCCTATACATATTGGCGTTCAATTGATCGGTCGCAACTTCCGTTAAATAATAATTTGTTGCATAAAATTTATTGCTGATTTCAACAGCATGCATTTACTGTGTATTTAGTCGACCGTTGTAAGCTATTATCAGTTTGATCTTTTTACCACCAGACTGCGTGACTCAATGTGTCAGTTCTCAACATGCAGAGAATTACAAAAATATCGAAGAGTGCACGTACAATCGCCGTCATGAATGCCTGGCACACAGAGTCGTTACGACTTTCGAATTCTATTACCAGGCATTAATGATATTGTAGAAACAATTTTCTATAATTAGTGTCTAATGCTTTTGACATTATAAGCGCTCGAATAAGCAAAAATATGTGTGATATTGCTTGTCGCTTACAGATGACACTACCTGTTGATGAGTGGTAAATTTAAAACTATGCAAATTCACGTGTTAAAGAACAGATTGTTTTTGACTTTTTTTTTACTTTTAGGTAAATCTCAGATTGATTTAACGTTGTTAGCATATATAATATAAAATAGCCTACAACAAAAGATAATGGCTATGTTCAGATATACACTGTGACCACTGAGTGGTATGACGTCAATCTAGCATAATCCCGAATAGCACAGTTTACTTAGCAAAAGTTTACTTTACAAAAGTTTCCTTAAATTTTTCGTCAAATGTCCGTCCACTTCGGAATTTTCCTTCTTTGATGACAATTTGTATACAGCTTGCTTTACAATTTGACGTAAATTTACTACCCGAATTAGAATGCAAATTCACTTCAAAAGTAGGGATGGACGATAGATATCGATTAATCGAATTATCGATAGTTTTTAAAAACAATCGACTACTATGTAAGTGATATTTTGTGCATTCGATTAATCGATTGTTGATATTGTTTTTCCAAAATATCGAAATTTAATAGTGGGAAAAAAGTTGATGAGTTATGTTCGATTATGAATTTAAATACAAAAAAATCATCAATTATGATGAAACAAGCTTATAATTTCATAGTTCATTATTTTTGATTGTATGTTTTACATTTGATCGATACTGTTTTACAACTTGTTGATCAATAAATTAGATAGGAAGAAAGATATTCAACCCTTAACGGCCACACGGGGTGATTAGTAACCCCAGGCTTAAAAAAAGTGGGATTAGAGGTCTTAAACCTTTCAAATAAATACAATAAACGCCGTCTGCCGGTAACAGACATGTGTGAGATGTGACTTCACTACATAGAAAGCCAACGAAATGCACAGTGGCGTTGTGAGCGTTCGTTTTATCAGCCTGGGGTAACTAGTTACCCCAGTGTGGCCGTAACCGCAGTTCAGTCACAATATTTATTTTATTTTTATCAACTTATTTCAGTGTCAATCGATAAAATAAAGGTAAGGTGTTCATTTTTTGTGGACACCATTTAAATATAGTGGAAACCTAAACATGCAAACATGCAAATAACCTTCTCAATAAGACAATTTATAAATAAATTGAGAAAAATATAGATAGCCCGAACTGGGAATCGAACCCAGACCAATTCGGTATCGCGCCGAGTGCTCTACCAGTTGAGCTATCCGGCACTATACTATATTCCATTCAATTTGATCTATAACTTATTGAGCCTGTATTTTGCCTCCATAGTAATTTTGCAAAATAACTATACTTTTTGAAGAATTGGTGGATACAGTTATTTTTTTGTGGTAGTAGTATATATATTGTGCGGACAACCCTAAAGTTTTAGTCGTTAATATCGCAAAATGGCGGAGTAGGGAATTTTTTTGCAAAAAAAGCCATTTTTTCAGAATTTTGACCTATATGACCAGTTTTTAGAACGCCATCTATAAATTAACCAAGTTAAACCATTAGAAATATTGAAGAACTCGTCAACGAACATGACCCAATTAGTTAAAAGTCTCAAAAACATTTACACATCTTGTCTGGCCGGGTTTTTCAGCGTGGGGTAATGAGTTACCCCATGTGGCCGTTATGAGGCCTGAGGGAGGTGTGGCCGTTAAGGGTTAAATTTTTATTTTTCTAATAATTTTTTTAACTTCCCGCTCAGAAACGCCCGATTTTCGAAAATCGAGTTTTCATCGGATGTCGCAGTTTTGAGGTCCTAGGAAGCTATTCTGACTATTCTCAGAAGGATGTGTGTGTGTGTGTGTGTGTGTGTGTGTGTGTGTGTGTGTGTGTGTGTGTGTGCGTGTGTGTGTGTGTGTGTGTGTGTGTGTGTGTGTGTGTGTGTGTGTGTGTGTGTGTGTGCGCGTGTGTGTGTGTGTGTGTGTGTGTGTGTGTGTGTGTGTGTGTGTGTGTGTGTGTGTGTGTGTGTGTGTGTGTGTGCGCGTGTGTGTGTGTGTGTGTGTGTGTGTGTGTGTGTGTGTGTGTGTGTGTGTGTGTGTGTGTGTGTGTGTGTGTGTGTGTGTGTGTGTGTGTGTGTGTGTGAATGTAAACTCTTCATATCTTTTTAATGAATTGACTGATTGAGATGGTTGAGCCGACGATCGAAAAAGTTTGTTGGCCGTCAACTTTTCTGAAAATTTCAAATCGATCGATCAAATAGACTCTAAGATATAGAAGAAATACAGAAAAAAAAAAATTTTTTTCAGTTTTTTTTTTAATTTTTCAGAAATAGCTTCATCGATCGATTTCAAAATCTGATCAGCTTTAAAACTCAATAAAACGCGTCGATTGCCACCCTAACCGTCTCGGTCAGTTCGTTTGAGAGATATCGTTGGAGAAAAAAATGGTAAAAAACGATTTTTTTCGAAAACAACGGCATTAGAAAGTTTTTTCGAGCTCTTCGAGCTCGAAAATGTATTCACGACAATATTTTCGAGTTCAAGGAGCTCGAAAACAGCGGGAAAGTTCTGGGGCTGGCCCGCAGAGACAACCGATAGACCGATTTTTTGTTTCCAAGATTTTAAGACAATTAAATGTTCAATGATTCCACCTTTAAAGTTGCGCAATCGAATTGCTAATAATCGATTATTGTAATCGATTGTGGCAAAAAATTTATTTTTTTAATAAAAATAAATTTTCTCTAAATATATGTTTAATGCGCTCATTCAATTAATTGAAAATTATTGTAGGTATTAATTTACGAAGTTAAAAGAAAAAACTTTCTTTTATTATTTATGAAAACAATCGATTTTTAAAAATCGTATTTTAAAATTTTAATCGATTTCCTATCGATTCCTATTAATCGATTGTTTTCTTGCAACACTAGTACTGAATAGTGCTCGCAGTGCTTATCAGGACATACTCAATAACATAACATTTGTAAAAAGAAAAAAAACGGTAAATAAAAAACTTTGACATTGATAGAAAGTTGCAGGAAAACGCTCGGGTACAAAAAGTTGCGTTTGAACTGACCAAAAGTTTGCGTCAAATAATTACGCACTAATACTTCGTGTCCAAGTTGACATCAAATAAAGTACCGTAGATTATTGTTAACTTGCAGTTACGGTGGCTAATAGGAGAAAAACACAAAAGACAAACATCTCTAATAGTTCTCAGCCGATCGGTATAAGTTACTGGGTTTTCCATGCTTTAATGCAATGATTTTTTCCTAATGATTGATATTCTTTCATATCAATGAGACGTGATACTACAAACCTAAAAATCAGGTTATCAATTGTTTTTTATTTAGAAACATATAAAAAAATGTAACTTTCTGTTAATATACATCCAGTTGCTTTACTTTACAAAAAAAAAGAAAAACTCTTTCAAAAACAGATTCTCTGTAATAAATCGCGCCAACTACACGTTCAACACTTTCTACAAAAGATAAAAAATTACTCTACAAAAAATGACAAAATCTTAAAATGTACCAAATAGCTGGTAAAATTTAAAATCATGAGAAAAATTGTAATAAAAACGCATGAATTAATAAATATATATTTTTTGTAAAAAGTGTTAAATGGGTACTTGACGCGATTTATTACAGGGAATCTGATTTTGATAAGATTGTAATAACCGTATTATAATTTTATCAACTAATTAAAAAAAAAGTTTAGACATTAATTTAAGAATGGCTAAAATTAATTTGCCAACTTTCGTTTAACTCCTAATTAAAAACTACTGTAGGTCATTTATTTACATCTACACCCCTCTGATTAAGAAAAATTATTTGAAATGATTCGAAACAATTTGAAATAATTTGGACCGACTAATATATAGATTAGGGTGTTTCAAAAAAAAAAAAATTTTTTTTTCTCCGAAACAGGTTCCAAAATTTCATTTAGATATAAAAATACGCCGGTGAAAATTAGAGCTCTTAATATTAACATTGAAAGGTTGTCCGCATCGAATTTTTCTATTTTCCATAAGAATAACATGAAAAAAAAATTTTTTGCGTCTTCTGATTATAATAACTAGCTATAACTATAATCGTTATAACGATGCGTTGTATGAAAAATTTGCAGACATATGTTTGTAGGGAATTGAATGCTCTACAAAGAAAAATTTCTCCTAATTTTTTATAAATCCATCTGTTCAAAACTCATTTGAGCTTGAAGTTAAATTTATATTAAATTTTGAGATCTTTTTACTTTTCCGGCGAAACTTTCAAACTTATCACAAAATTTTATGAAGTCTTTTTTGTAGACAATTATTCTCTAATTAAAAGAAACGATTCAAAACGATTTGCAATGTTAAATGCCTATAAGAAGGGCGATTCAAAAGTATTGAAAAGCATTAAAAAGTATTTAAAATTTTTTTTTCCAATCGTTTGAAATAGCTTCTTTTAATAAGGGTTCACTCCAGATTATTTCTAATAAAGTTTTTACAAATTATGCATTGTTTTCTAGTTATTATCATTTTAATGTCAAGCTCTTAAAATCTATCAGAATACTAATTTTCATAAGAGCTTGACATTAAAATGAAAATAACTTGAAAACATTGCGAAATTTTGACTAACTTTCTGAAAGATAATTTCTGAGAAATAAAATTATCTAAAAAAAAAAGGTACTATGACATTTTGTGATAAGTCTGATAGTTTTGCCGGAAAAGTAAAAAGATCTCGAAATTTACTATTAATTTGACTTCAAGCTCCAATAACTTTTGAACATAAGAATTCATCAAAAAATGATAAGAGAATTTCTTATGTAGAGCGTTTAGTTCCCTACGAAAATGTATCTTGATCGTGTCTGTACAATGGACTGCCAAGATATTAAATTCTAAACTCAAATTTTTTTTTCCAATGTTATTCAAATGAGAAATAAAAAATTGCGATGAAAGATCTCTGAGTATTAATGTTAAAAGCTCATCTTTTAACAAGCATCTTATTTCACCGCTTTGCAACTTTACAGTAGGGATTTTCGAGAAAAAAAAATAGTCAATTTTTTGTATCAGTCTAATATATATGTAACTCGAGAAGTTAATAAATGCAAGAAATTTTATATTTACATTTTTTCATGAAATACCTTCAAATCCCAAACTACGAGTTGGCCATCTAAACCACTAGTACTAAACTGACTGGAAGAAACTCTTCGGACACACGTTATTGTATTTTGATGGATGCTATCTAGTGCACTGTCGTTGGTTTCGGTTCTAGCTTGTCGATCAAGTGACTGGAATTTCCTCATCGCAGAAATACCAGCTGCTTCTTTTTTCTGCGAATTATCTAATTTCGATACGAAGTATAACTGGCCATTCAAGTCGAAGGAATAAAGCATCGGCATACAACTATGTCCCTATGTATAATAAAAGCTGGTTAGCATTACAAACTTAAAGTAGGACATTCTTCTAGATTTATTTATTTTTCATATACTCACTGCGGCAACAATCAAATTAGGTCCAATCCAAACGCAACTTAAAAAAGGTAAATGCTCTGTAGAAAGTCTCATAACTGCATTTCCTTTAGTTGCATCAGCAACACAAATAGATGAATTATGAGCAACCCAGCAAAGTTTATCGCCTGTTGGGCTAAAAGCAACCGAATGAACCCAACCACCACCATTAGTGGAATTGGGAAACTCAGCAAGTAAAGTACCTAATGGTGATTCAGCCCCCCATGGTCCTGAACTTGGTGCATCTTCCATTTCCTTAATATAAGCACCAAACACACGTACTTTGAAATCAGTTGATCCTGACGCTATGACTTTGTTATCTGGATGCCAATCAATTGCAGTTACAGTTGATCGAATTGGTCGTTTTATATGCTTTGAAAGCCACCAATTATTACCCGAAACAAAATAACTTACAGCTATCATTCTGTCACCTGATCCGACGGCAAATTTATTTTCTGGAATAAATAATACTTTTCCTGATTAGAAAATATGATTAAAAAGAATTTAAAATGTTTTCATCATTTTAAAATCCATGAATCGTAAATTGACGATTGGAGAGTATTTAAAACAATTGAAAATTTCAATCGTTTGGAATCCTCATGTGTGATTAAAAATTATAATATTGCTTTAAAATTAATGAGTATTTAGTAGGATTAGAAATTTTAATACTTATGAATCGTTTCTAATCGTAAAATCATATGTGCTCGTTTGGGTACTACAGTATTAAATGGTAAAAATCGTGAGCATTAAGAGTATTAAAGAGCATGAATGAATATTAAAAATTTATTTCGTTTTCAACGATCATTAATCGTATTTTTTTATCAGAGTTGATGACCATTAAATGTTGATAGAAAATGAATCATTAAATGAAAAATAAAACATCGTAGACTTTAGTCATACAGCTCACGAATTGGTGTTTAAAATTAAATGATTATCTCCGATTACAAATGCAGGTATACATTTCACCGTTAAATAGTGTCAATAGCAATGCAGTTAAATAATACCTAACGGGGACCATTTGACGCAAACTGCAGCGCGATTCATCCTCAAAATAACCCACGCTGGTATCCATTTGCCAGTGTCATCTTGATTCCATACGTAAGCATCTTTGTCAGCTCCGCATGTGACTATCCTATTAGTCTTAGGAGCCCAATCAAGGCACATAACATTCATGTGATGAGCTTCTAGTATTTGAGTTGACTTCCATCCTGAATTCGAGTGTTTATAGACATGGACTTCATTACTATTGGGGCACACTGCCACTTCTGTTAAATATAACCAACAATGTGTTATAACAAAAAACAAAATCTCAACACAAATATTATATAAAAAAATGAAAGGTTGATAAACCTGTTTGATCTCTATTCCAAGCATGACAAGTAATTATGTCTAAGCCCAAGTTGTGAATTTCTGTCATTTTTCAACTGGATTGTGATTAATTAAGAGTTTTGACAAAAAGGATCAGAAGATAATATAAGTGAAAAGATTTACTGGAGAAAGATCAGTAAAAGACCATTTCTTGGGTGTGGCCAACAAGACGAAAATCCTTTTTGGAAACACTGATGATGATTTTTATTTTATTATTTTTGTAAATAACGAAGATTTTGGAACCACTGAAAATTCGTGGACTATGGTCAGTCTACACGAATTTTCACGGTATAAAACTTCTAGTTACTACGTTTTTAATTCATGGATTTAAGGTTGTAACTTCCTCGCCTCAGCTTAACAAACACCAAGAATGTATTCGTTCGTTACGGTTTAAACTAATTTGAACAGTCCCTAATAGCACAGTATGCTTGGCAAATGTTTACTTTGCAAAAGTTTCCTTGAATTTTTCGTCAAATGTCCGTCAACTTCAGGCTTTTCCGTTTTTGACGACAATTTGTGCGCACCCTGATGGCCACTTTAAGCGTAACCCACCTAATGACCACCTTAACCACAAGTTAACTTCAAGCTACTACCGTATTCTGAAGCCAATTAAAAGGAAAGTGTTGGAGAGTAAACAGATAACTTTAAGTTGACAGTAAATTGTCTGTAACTTGAAATCAATTTGACTACAAGTGATACTGTCAGACAATGACATTAAGTTGATGGAAAGTTTCACTCAAAATTGACGGCAAGTTTTTCTGTCAAATTACTTTCAGATGACGGCAGTAGATTTGCATCAGCTTACAGGCGAATACTCATCTATACTCAAAATTTCTTTACTCTGTGATGTCCCATCGCGATCCACCTGCCCGATCGAAATGACCCCTCGCGGAGTTAACAAACAATCTCTTACGCGGGTTATTTAAATATAATTATATTTAAATAAATCGTGGGAAATTCTTGGGTTTTTCGGAAGTAATAAATAAGAGTAATAAAACATCTGGTCATTCGAAGCTTGTTTAAAATAAAATTATAAACGAAAAAACCATAAAAGGAACTTATGTTTGAAATCCTTTGTTCGTTAAAATTAAGAGAAAGTTTTGTAGACATTTGTAAGTTATTTATAAAAATTCCGTGTATTTTGTATTTAAGTAGTTTTAGAGATTCAAGTACCCTGCCATAAATTTTAATAAGAAAATTTCTTAAAACTGTTATGTATAAAAAACTTGAGTAATGGAGGGTAAGCCGATTAGAGACCGCAATAAAATTCGAGCGGTCCAAACATCTGTAAGGGTGAAAGCCTTGGACCTAATGGCGGGAAATACCACATGACTCCAGACAACGTAGAAACTGTAGAAAAGGATCGACCAAGCCACGGAACGGAGGATTCAACCTCGAGGGGCGGAGATACTCTGTGACGTCATGAGGCCCCGACTACGTCCCCACATCAGCCAATAAGAAAACCTTACCCCGCCATAGTCTCCAGGGCTGACGCCCCTTCTAACTTAGAATAATTTTAAGATTGATTTTGTAAGGCAGAATTAGCCAGAAGCTCGAGCGCGAACGTCGTTGTACTAAGCAAAGATATACTTACAATTAAAAATTGTTCAACCAACTTAGAAAACCTCGTTTTTCTGAACAGCCTTTCACCAATTCATAATCAACCTACCAGAGCTGAGTATTTAAATACTCCCGGGCGAAGTGGCCCTAGTATACGCTAATTAATTTATAGAGAATTAATTAATCGACCTCCCGATAGGTGGAGGTCATAACAAAATTGGTGTCAGAAGTGGGATTCGCCGGCTTTGGTACGCGATTCAAATTGGTGAATAAATAAAATAATCAAGTTGGTGAAAATATACAAACAATAAAAAGTTAAATCAGTGACTGTGGAAGTGAATAAGTGTAATAAACTTTGAGTGTTTTAAAATAAATTACTGCGGACTCATATTAAAGACAAATAGTTTATTTATCAACATTTATTTGTACATTAGATCAGTGAACTGCTAAAATAGAATAAATAAAATTAAGTACTTATTAAAAACAATTTTTTAAATATAATTTCTTGAAACTGAAAAGTGAAAAATAATTAGTTTTATCGTGAAAAGTTAAAAGTGAGAAATAAATCTGAAGATAAATTATCAATTTCATTGTAAAACATTTTATCATCAGTGACGTCAATACAAAATTGCAGTTACCATTGACCAGCCACCACTCTCTCAGGGGTTTTTTGTGCGTTTCCCTCTGAGCGAAGGACAGATGTCGGAGTTGGGTGATTCCAGTTGTCGCACAAGTAAATCTCTGCGAATCACGGGCATTTAAAAAGACTAAAAATTTTCGATCGAGTTAGACACTTCAAATCCAAGTCAAACGAGAAGGAATATTTAAATGTTAACATCCGTATTCAGCTTCTATAGGCAATTCTCAATTACCATCAAAAATATCTACAAGCAGGAGTTCATCGCCACCTACAATATCTACAAGCAGGAATTCATCGCCACCCACAATATCTACAAGCAGGAGTTCATCGCCACCGACAATATCTACAAGCAGGAGTTCACCACCATCCAACGATCTACAAGTGCCACATCTACTACATCAGAATAAATTTCCATCGCAGTATTAACATAAGTACCTTAAATATTGTAAACCATAGATATAAGAATTGTCGTAATTTTAAATTTCTCTTGAGTGACCAGTAGTAAATAAGTAATTTACCGTAAAATCAATTTCAACCCATATAAATACATAGATATATATATACATATTTACCAATCAAAATGCCACCTGCACGTAGTACACGTAGAGCAAGTCGTCGTAACGATCCCGTCGCTACCCCACCCGTTCGAGTCACGCGTCGGCAAAATCGTAATAACGACAATGATAGAGCCGAAGTACCAGATAATCAATTAAATAACGATCCGGTAATTGTCCCCCCACCTCCTGCGCCGGCTGCCGTATCAATCGCATCGACCAGTTCAGACGCGGGTTCGTCTAATTATAATGTCCTATCGAATGCTTCAGATATTGAAATCACCGCTAATTCATCATCATATATGAACTTGAAACTAGCTATCGATCTTGTCCCGCGATTTGACGGTAGATCTAGTACATTGTCAAAATTTATTAAGCAAAGCAAACTTGCAGATTCTTTAATCCACCCCCGGGATAAAATTAATTTACTCGCGTTAATCCGGAATAAAATTGAGGGTCAAGCAGACCAGTTGATCGCGAATCGAAACGACCCTGAAAATCTTGACGAACTGATTAGCCTCTTAAAAAACTCTTTCTCACGGACATTTGACGTAGAACATATACATGATGAACTAAAGGGTTTAAAACAAAGAGACAATGAGACTATCGAGTCATACGGAGCTCGAGTCAGTGAAATTCTGGGCCGTGGTATGGAAGCCATAAAAGAAAAATATAAAACTTCGGAAGCCGTCGGTGTTAGGGTTCTTTTAAATCACGCCGCTATTACGGGATTCACGCGCGGACTTCAGAGTTCACTTTTAAGTTCGCTTATTACTCGAGATGAGCCGGACTCGTTAGCTAAAGCAATGAATATCGCGTCACTTCTTGAACGAGAAGCAGAAAATCGAAAATCCTTATTCGGTTCGAATCAACATCAACATCCACCTTATATCAGAGCTCATAACCGGGGAGCTAGAGTCAACTCCATTATCGGGAACAGAATATTAAAATGCTTTCATTGCGATCAGCCGGGTCACTTGAAAATAAACTGCCCTGATTGGAAGCAGCAGAAACAGCGTGAACCGCGAGACCAGGTATACTGTGACTTTTGCTCTAGACGCGGTCATATCGAAGACAATTGTTTTAAGAAAGATCCGAGTAAACGCAAGACCAGTAAATACTATAGACCCAACACTGAACAAAATGATTTAAACGCGAACAACGTTCCGCGGACGAACGCAACTCGGAACGGCGAAGTGATCCTGCGTTCACAATCAACCGGATTAATTACCAACTAAAAACAGATCAAACTGCAGAATTACCGGTAATCACTCTGAATAATAATCATCTCTTAAATAATCAAGCTTGTTTTCTTATTGACACGGGAGCTCAATTAAATCTAATTAAAACAAATGCCATCAGCTCGGATATACGCATCAATTCTAATATAATTTATAATCTCACCGGGATCGGGTCCGGAACGATACGTACCGTCGGCGAGACAGAGCTCATGGTACGTGAGATACCGATAAAATTCCAGGTAGTTCAGAGCACGTTCCCGATCGAACAATCCGGTATACTCGGTACTCCATTCCTACGAAAACAAGAGGCTCAATTAAATTTTAAAAACGATTTATCGGGAAATTTAATACTAGGTAACGAACAGATAGACTTTTACGGACATACATCACATTATTTACCTCCTAGAACAAAAAAATTAATAACTATTAAGATAAAAAATGACAGGAAAGAAGCTGGTTATATCGAAAAAATAAATGCTGGACCTGGAGTTCATCTAGGTGAAGTTCTAGCTACGCCAAAGGACGGATACGTCAAAATTTTTGCGATCAATACCTTGACCAGCGCAGTCGATCTAACAATTCCGTCGGTAGAAATCGAAGATTTTGAAGCGTTGCCCCCGTCTCCTCGAACGGCGCGTACGGGATCTCCCAAGAACGTAACTGACCAAGCAGCAGCTCAACGATTCGCCTTGTTAACTGAATCTCTTAACCTCGACAATCTAAACGAAATAGAAAAAATAAGTATTTTAGAAATAGTGAAACAATTTTCATACCAATTTCACCTTCCGGGCGACAAACTTCAGGCTACAGACGTGACGAAACATAAAATTATTACGACGGACGAAGTACCAATAAATACAAAACAATATCGGAATCCGCAGGTACTCAAAAATGAGGTACAGAAACAAGTAAACGAGCTTCTTTCGTCTAATATAATTCGAAACTCAGACTCTTCCTACAACTCACCGGTTTGGATTGTTCCTAAAAAACCCGATTCATCAGGTAATCCGCGGTGGCGCATGGTAATTGACTACCGCGGGTTAAATGATAAAACGATCAGTGACGCGTACCCACTTCCAAATATAACCGATATCCTCGACCAGCTGGGTGGCGCGAAGTATTTTACCATCCTCGATCTTGCTTCAGGGTTTCATCAGATACTGATGGACCCCGACTCACGGCATAAAACAGCATTTTCTACCCCCTACGGTCATTATGAATTCAATCGCATGCCATTTGGGCTGAAAAACGCGCCCGCGACATTCCAACGGCTTATGGACCGTGTACTCACCGGGCTCCAAGGAGTCGAAATGTTCGTGTACATGGACGACATTGTTGTATATTCCATTTCTCTGGAAGAGCATTCGCGGAAACTAAAAAAATTGCTAGCTCGTCTACAAAATGCTGGTCTCGCTTTATCACCAGAAAAATGTCACTTTCTTCAAAAGGAAATAGTATATCTGGGTCATCTTATCACACATGAAGGAGTTAAACCTGATCCGCAAAAAATTCGTGCAGTTAAAGATTTTCGTGTCCCTAAAAACAGAAAAAATATCAAATCATTTTTGGGATTAGTGGGTTATTATAGACGATTCATAAAAGACTTCGCGAAAGTAGCGAAACCATTAACGCGTCT
This sequence comes from Microplitis mediator, assembly GCF_029852145.1. Lineage (NCBI taxonomy): Eukaryota > Metazoa > Arthropoda > Insecta > Hymenoptera > Braconidae > Microplitis > Microplitis mediator. Next base: position 10,329,856 of record NC_079971.1, read on the forward strand.
TTTGAAGAAAGACATAAAATTCGACTGGGGCGATGCCCAGCAAAAATCATTCGAGACTCTCAGAGACACAATTTGTACTCAACCCGTACTCCAATATCCTGACTTCCAACAACCGTTCGTAGTAACTACCGATGCGTCAAATTTCGCACTCGGTGCCGTATTGAGCCAAGGGCCAATAGGTAAAGACCTCCCGATCTCTTACGCGTCACGGACCTTATCAAAATCGGAAATTAATTATTCAACTACCGAGAAAGAACTTCTCGCGATAATTTACGCCGTTCGACACTTCCGACCGTATCTTTATGGACGTCGATTCACTTTAGTAACCGATCACCGGCCACTCCTGTGGCTCCACAATACTAAAGATCCCGTTTCTAAATTGTTAAGATGGAGAATCAAATTAAATGAATATGATTTCGAAATAGTTTTCAAACCAGGTAAAATTAATTCAAATGCTGACTCTCTTTCACGTAATCCAGTTGACAGCATAACAGACGAAACTTTAAAAGCACAAATTAATTCAGATAAAATACTTAAAATCAGCTCTAGAGGTCTGGAATCGGTACTTGACTGCGCAGACAAGATACCAGTTGTAGATCTCGCCACGAGTGAAAATGTCGAGACAGAAAAGAATTCATTTTTAGCAGAGGCATTTGTTGGTTCAATTTTTCTCGCGGAGAAACCCTTTTTGACTGATGTAGACATAGAGATAACGAGTAAAAACAGTTTAAGTGCAACTCCAACGTGCTCGAAATTAAGTAAAGGGGTCCAGCACACATATCCGGAACCTCGATACAGCAGAGATCGTAACAGCGGAATGTGGTGCGGACCAGGTTCATGTAATAAGGCTCTCCACGTTCGTTCGGAACCTCAGCTCTTAGGAGACTGTAACAGCGAGCTCTCGTGGAAGTCAAATTTAAGTAAAGATGGTTTACACACATATCCGGAACCTCGATACAGCAGAGATCGTAACAGCGGAATGTGGTGTGAACCAGGTTCATATGATAAGACCTTGCACGTACATCCGGAACCTCAGGCCACAGAAGTCTGTAACAGCGGAGTACGGTGGTGCGAGGCAAGTGATAAGAGCACGCTGGAGGTTTGCCAGGCAATGTATAGAAAAAGAAAACTAGATGACGTAATTGACGATAGTACAAACCATAAGCAGACGAAAAATACTTACCTGGAGATTCGAAAGATCTTAGCCATAGTCCCATTACGATTTTCCTATACTAAAGACAGTTTAATTTTGCGTAAAGATAACATCATCCAATTTATATCAGCAGACTGTACACATATACCTAAATCGAGTAGAGAGTTACTCCAGCAAGGCGTGTTTACTGTGGAAGAACTACTCCAACACCCGAGAAACGTGGGAGAAGCTCTTGCCACTCGGTGGAATGTAAATTACATTTTTCATTTAATAATTAAAAACACTAGAAACGAGCGCGCGGATATTGGTAACGTAGAAAGTAGTATCGCAGCCTTAAAACATCTAATGGAGCATGTAAACGTGAAAACCGCAAGTCTTTCTAAAGCACAAAATGAACACTCTCAGCCTTTCTGGAAATTGTTAGAACAAAACCTCAAAGATAAATTCGCGAATGAAAACTATAATTTCACGATTTGTACGGGCGAAATCAGATTCCCGCCGGTAAACGAGCAAAAGAATATTATTAAAGAATATCATAATTCGGTAGTCGGAGGACATTTTGGAGTCAGGAAGTTATACAATCGCGTTCGGGAAGATTTCTACTGGAAAAATATGAAGAACGATATAGAAAATTTCGTCCGAACTTGTAATAGTTGCCAATCGAACAAACTAGTACGCGTAAAAACTAAACAGCCAATGAGGATAACCGACACCCCAGAGGAAGCGTTCGATAAAATACAAATGGATATAGTGGGTCCCCTACCTGTAACCCTTGACGGAAACCGCTATTTATTAACTATCCAGGATAACTTGACAAAGTACTCTGATGCGATCCCCATCCCGAGAATGGACTCAGTAACGGTCGCTACCACCTTTGCGAAACATTTTATTGCACGGTTCGGATGCCCAAAAGCTATCCATACTGATCAAGGTAGTAATTTTACCAGTCAGATGATGAAGACCTTCTGCCAAATCTTTAAAATCAATCAAATTAAGTCCACGGCATTCCACCCGCAATCACTAGGGTCTCTCGAGCGAGCCCACCACGTATTCATCCAATATCTAAAACACTATTGTAAAGATGAAGATTGGGATCAATGGATAGTGTTTGGTATGTTTTCATACAATACCTCAGTTCACAAATCCACCGGTTTTACACCTCATGAATTAATATTCGGGAAAAAGGCTCGTATTCCTTCAGAATTCGCCAAAGAAAAGATCCCAAAGACATATATACAGTATTTTGACGACCTTTTTAATAAGATTACTATTACGCAGGCCACTGCCGCGGAAAACCTTCAAGCCGCTAAAAATCGTTCCAAAGCCTATTATGACAGAAACCAAAATCCGAAAACCTTCAAGGTCAATGATCTCGTATATTTATTAAAAGAGCCGAGACTGTCGAAGTTCGATCGCCAATGGGACGGTCCCTATGAAATAATTGAAGTATTTGATGACTTAAATGTAATGATAGCTCTAAACAATAATAGAACGAAAATAGTACATACCAACAAATTAAAACTTGCCCATATCCGCCTCGAGGATAACCCAAATAGTTCAGACGAGAGCAATGACGAAGCGTAAAATAAAATAAATTGTAATTCGCGTAGATTAGGAATAAACTGTTCTGAGTGCCTGAGCGATATCATTTGTATCTGTGTGTGCAAAGTAGTTAAATGTAATTCATCATACACGGGATAAAAAGCAATTTTGATGCGACCTAAAAAATAAAATTAATTTAATTTAGCCCTAAGTAAAGTAGGAAATTAATAAAAAGCAATATCTTAAAAATAAAATAAGCTAGGTGTTTCGACAAATGTAAACAAATGTTCAGGTTATGGTATTTAGACAACAACATTGTAATTAAAAACAAATTAATTGTACTAACCTTATCTTTAGAACATGAAACGTAATGTTAAGATATACATTTAATCTTCATTTGTGATTTTTTTAAATGGATGTGGTTTTGTGATCAATTGTAATGTCAAGTACATGTGTATGTTTTGATCTCTCGAGAGAGTATAAAGCTGTTACTGTATGTAACACCTTTAAAATAAGGGGGAAGGTGTGATGTCCCATCGCGATCCACCTGCCCGATCGAAATGACCCCTCGCGGAGTTAACAAACAATCTCTTACGCGGGTTATTTAAATATAATTATATTTAAATAAATCGTGGGAAATTCTTGGGTTTTTCGGAAGTAATAAATAAGAGTAATAAAACATCTGGTCATTCGAAGCTTGTTTAAAATAAAATTATAAACGAAAAAACCATAAAAGGAACTTATGTTTGAAATCCTTTGTTCGTTAAAATTAAGAGAAAGTTTTGTAGACATTTGTAAGTTATTTATAAAAATTCCGTGTATTTTGTATTTAAGTAGTTTTAGAGATTCAAGTACCCTGCCATAAATTTTAATAAGAAAATTTCTTAAAACTGTTATGTATAAAAAACTTGAGTAATGGAGGGTAAGCCGATTAGAGACCGCAATAAAATTCGAGCGGTCCAAACATCTGTAAGGGTGAAAGCCTTGGACCTAATGGCGGGAAATACCACATGACTCCAGACAACGTAGAAACTGTAGAAAAGGATCGACCAAGCCACGGAACGGAGGATTCAACCTCGAGGGGCGGAGATACTCTGTGACGTCATGAGGCCCCGACTACGTCCCCACATCAGCCAATAAGAAAACCTTACCCCGCCATAGTCTCCAGGGCTGACGCCCCTTCTAACTTAGAATAATTTTAAGATTGATTTTGTAAGGCAGAATTAGCCAGAAGCTCGAGCGCGAACGTCGTTGTACTAAGCAAAGATATACTTACAATTAAAAATTGTTCAACCAACTTAGAAAACCTCGTTTTTCTGAACAGCCTTTCACCAATTCATAATCAACCTACCAGAGCTGAGTATTTAAATACTCCCGGGCGAAGTGGCCCTAGTATACGCTAATTAATTTATAGAGAATTAATTAATCGACCTCCCGATAGGTGGAGGTCATAACAACTCAAGCACAAAGACGACATCTATACTCAGTGACAACTATATTCAATGACAACTGTACTCCACCAAATTTTTGTAAACATCTCATCTATATTACAATCAGCTGCAGGTATTCATACCGTACCCGGTTACAAGCGTGCCTTGCAGATCTCTACTATTATCACTCTACCAACATACAACTCTCTTAAATAGATTTCTATGCGAAAATATCAATACTAAATATATTTATGTTGCAAAATAATTCTATGTAAAATTATCTCTATGTAAACTTATTCTATTAAGTATAAATATATGCGAAAATAATTCATGTCCAAAATATCTCTATATTATATATCTCTATGAAAATTAAGTCTCTACAAAATTTACTATAATATGACAGAATTATGTGTTAACATATTTATATTATGGAATTTCTCCATAACTATACAACTCTCCTTAATATTTCTCTATTCTGCATATCTCTATGACACAACAATTCTATGAAAAAATTTTTCTATTTAAAAATTTTTCTATGTTGACAAAAGTCAGTTTCATAAGATCTCTCAGCAAAAAAAAAACTAAGTTTTACGAATGATTTTGTGTCTTACCACCAGCAATCGCGTGGCGCTACCATAAAATTCCAACAACAATACAATAATAATGATAATGATTTAAGTAATTATAATTTTTTCTTTTTAAATGTCATTAAATTTGAAATTATAATAAAATATTGACAAAGTCAGGATTCAAATGAAATTATAATAAAATACTGACAAAGTCAGGATTCAAATTTAATGACATTTAAAAAGAAAAAATTATAATTACTTAAATCATTATCATTATTATTGTATTGTTGTTGGAATTTTATGGTTGCGCCACGCGATTGCTGGTGGTAAGACACAAAATCATTCGTAAAACTTAGTTTTTTTTTTGCTGAGAGATCTTATGAAACTGACTTTTGTCAACATAGAAAAATTTTTAAATAGAAAAATTTTTTCATAGAATTGTTGTGTCATAGAGATATGCAGAATAGAGAAATATTAAGGAGAGTTGTATAGTTATGGAGAAATTCCATAATATAAATATGTTAACACATAATTCTGTCATATTATAGTAAATTTTGTAGAGACTTAATTTTCATAGAGATATATAATATAGAGATATTTTGGACATGAATTATTTTCGCATATATTTATACTTAATAGAATAAGTTTACATAGAGATAATTTTACATAGAATTATTTTGCAACATAAATATATTTAGTATTGATATTTTCGCATAGAAATCTATTTAAGAGAGTTGTATGTTGGTAGAGTGATAATAGTAGAGATCTGCAAGGCACGCTTGTAACCGGGTACGGTATGAATACCTGCAGCTGATTGTATGTTTACTCAAAGTCCTCTATATTCAAAGACTTTAATCAATAAAAAAAAACAAATCTTTACTCAATATCCACAGATAAAAAAGATTGTCGATAATGAAGTAATTCATAGATAAGACTATTCGGAAAGTCGATAACGATGAAAATTAAAAAAGTATTTAAATATTAAATAAAGAAAAATTAATTTTTAAAATAAAAATAAATTGTTTTTATCATTTTTACTTTGAAAACGATTCAAAAAAAATTTTACAAGAGCGTTTTTGTTAAGATTTTGATTTAATTATAATTAATTAGTTATTTTGTTCATCAAAAGCAATCCCACGCAAATTTCACCGCTTTTATGAACATTTCAATTTTAATGATAGGATTATTAGTTCAATTATTTAATTTTTTCTTTTTATTTTAAAAGTGATATAAAATTTTAATGACAGTAATAACGAATGTGTAAAAATTTGATTTTGCTTCTTGACCCAAATAAACTTTTTGATTCTTTGTTTTAAAAAAGAAAAATTAAATTTAATCAATAAAGACTTAAAATATTTAATGTAACTGCGAGTATTAATTATTTATTGAATAAACCAAATTAAAAATTTATACGCCTTTTTGGCTTTAAATTTAATGACTAAAACCAATAAGGCGAATAACTTGAATTATAAACCCTTTTGGTATTCAAAGTATTTTTTTCGATTTTTCGCTTTACAATAAGTCTACACTACACGGAAAGAATTTTTTGATAAAAATTACTCTCTAATTTCGAGTAATCCTGGGCCGTTGCAAAAAATTGGTATTTTTTGTTTTAAATTTAATATTTTTTGTTTAAATATTAACGTTGCTAGACTATGTTTTACTCTACTACTGAGTAATTTTTTAGAAGTCTTATATTTAATCGGTTATCGTGAATATCTCATCATAATCTATTAATTTTTACTCCATGCGATTAATTTTTACTCCCCAATATACCATTATTTTAAACCCATTAACTGTTTGATGAAAAACTGCTTATAACTCGAATAAATTTTCTTATCTATGGGAGTAATTTTACTCTAAACTGCAGAGTAATATTTCAGTAGTCTCCGTTAATCTTCGGTTAATATTGGCTTCAATTAAATGTCTTTTATTTTGCTCGCGACAACTTACATGTTACGCACACAAACGTAGGGCTGGAAAAAAAGACGATCTCTGTATCTCTCTATAACTTAATATTTATTTAAAAAAAAAAAAAAAATTTGAATTTTTTCTTTTTCAACACAATAAGAGTAATATTTTTTTTTTATTCTTTTTCAAAATATTTATTTTAAGTCATATTCTAAGGCAATTAGATGGTTTTTAGATTTTTTATAGAAATTTCAGCCTATTAATTATAATTTTTATTGTAATTCAATATAAATTTTATAAATTGAATAATCAACTTTTTATCATAACCTACGAGTAAAAATTGAATTAGAGAGAATTTATTTAGACATCCGCTAGGGGTAATTTTTACTTGCAATTGTGAGTAAAAATTAATCTGATTGATTTTTACTCACTGAAAGAGTAAAATTTCGTAATTCGAAAGTAAAAAGTCGTAATGGCCCAAGATTACTCGATTTAGAGTAATTTTTAGAATAAATAACATGGCAATATTCATACGAAAATTTTTTCCGTGTATGATTGATAATAACAAAAAAAAACATTGATAGACTCTTTTGGACTTTATGACTAAAGCCAAAAGGGCGTATAAAAAAAAATATGTCCTTTTGGAATTATTGACACGACATATTAGGTTTTATCTACATTAAAATACAATCAGCGGCGGGTATTCATACCGTACCCGGTTACAAGCGTCCCTTTTACTTCTCTACTTTTAGTACTCTACCAACATACAACTCTCTTAAATAGATTTCTATGCGAAAATATCAATACTAAATATATTTATGTTGCAAAATAATTCTATGCAAAATTATCTCTATGTAAACTTATTCTATTAAGTATAAATATATGTAAAAATAATTAATGCCCAAAATGTCTCTATATTATATATCTCTATGAAAATTAAGTCTCTACAAAATTTACTATAATATGACAGAATTAGGTGTTAACATATTTATATTATGGAATTTTTCCATAACTATACAACTCTCCTTAATATTTCTCTATTCTGCATATCTCTATGACACAACAATTCGATGAAAAAATTTTTCTATTTAAAAATTTTTCTATGTTGACCAAAGTCAGTTTAAACATTTCTCACATCATAAAAAAAATTAAGTAACCTATCTTCATTTTTTTTTTTGTAGATTTTTAGAAAAAATCAAAAATTTTTCGATGTTTACCATTTTTGATTTTTGATTTTTTTTTTTTTATATGAAACTTTGACATTTTCTGCAGATCCTCAAATTTTTTCAGAGTGATGTTTTTTCGGTTTATATTTTTTTTTTTCCAATTAAAAAAAAATTTTTTACAACTAGCCTTATTTCTCATGACACCATGCTTAAAATTTTTGAGAGTGCTCAAATAATTTTCAAATTTGGAAAAAAAAATAAAAACAATAAATTTAAATGGTAATGTTCGAAATAATTTGAATTTTGTTCGAAAAATCAAGTTTAAAAATAAAAGGACCTTCTAAATAATTTTTTTGTATTTTTTTCTGAAAACAACATTTAAAAACGAAGAAAATGAAAAAAAAAGTTTTCGTTTGGTCGATTTTTGGACAGATGCTGGCAATTAAAAAAAAAATTCTTTTAACCATAAAATAATGAGTGTAGAAGGAATTTTTTTGAATTGCAAGCATCTGTCCAAAAATGGACCAAACGAAAACTTTTTTTTTTCATTTTCTTCGTTTTTAAATGTAGTTTTCAGAAAAAAATACAAAAAAATTATTCAGAAGGTCCTTTTATTTTTAAACTTGATTTTTCGAACAAAATTCAAATTATTTCGAACATTACCATTTAAATTTATTGTTTTTATTTTTTTTTTCCAAATTTGAAAATTTTCTGAGCACTCTCAAAAATTTTAAGCATGGTGTCATGAGAAATAAGGCTAGTTGTAAAAAATTTTTTTTTAATTGGAAAAAAAAAATATAAACCGAAAAAACATCACTCTGAAAAAATTTGAGGATCTGCAGAAAATGTCAAAGTTTCATATAAAAAAAAAAAAATCAAAAATCAAAAATGGTAAACATCGAAAAATTTTTGATTTTTTCTAAAAATCTACAAAAAAAAAATGAAGATAGGTTGCAATAATTTTTTTGTATTTTTTTTCAAAAAGTACATTCAAAAACAAAAATTTTGAAAAAAAAAACGTCCCAATCAGTCGAATTTTAAAAAAGTTATAGCTATTTAAAATAAAAAAAGCCATTTTTTTCAAAAATTTATAACTTTTTTTCGGTTGGGTGAAAAAATTTGAAAAAAATTATGAGAAACTTTTTTGATAGGGTAGAAAAAGGGAAAAAATTTTCAGCCAAATTAAAGGGGTCGAGTTCAAAAGTGGTTGATTTGGCGTGAAATGCCCCGTATATATAGGGTTGCGCGAAAAAACCGACTATTTTTCTAGTTATTTTCATTTCAATGTCGAGCTTTGGAAATCGATCAGAACCACTTTTTTAAGAGCTTGAAATTAAAATGAAAATAAATAGAAAACAATGCGGAATTTGAAAAAACTTTACTGATAATAATTTGTAGAGAATAAAATTGGCAACAAAAAAAAACCTATAACATTTTGTGATAAGTCTGATAGTTTCACCGGAAAAGTAAAACGATCTCCAACTTTACTTCGAGCTCTAATAACTTTGAAACAGATGGATTCATCAAAAAATGATAAGAGACCTTTTTTGAAGAACGTTCAACTTTCTGCAAAAATATGTATTAGTCTTTTTGATCTATTATTGATTTGTTAACGAGGTTAAAAATACTTAAAGCTAAAAATAAAATTTTCCCATGTTATTTAAATGGGAAAATCGAATTTTCCAATGAGCTAGGTCTGTAATCGACATAGAATTTTTTTTTCATGCGCAAAAATTTTTTTTTGTGTTGAACTATGGTTTTTTCCACATGCACTTAAAAAAAAAATCTGGCTCCGAAATGAAGCACCCTCATATATATATATATTAGGGTGTTTCAGAAAAAACAAATTTTTTTTTGGTATTCAAAAATTGAAAGTATACCTGGAAATAAAAATTATGGTGCCAATCCGAGCTCTTAATAATAATATTAAGGTTTGGCTCAATCCAATTTTCTATTTGTCATTTAAATAACATAGGAAAAAAATTTTTTTTTTTTTAGAATTTTCTAGCTTACAGACCACTCAACGGATTTTTATGCGCAATAAAATTTTGTGTAGGAAATTGAACGCTTGACAAAAAAAGTCTCTTATTATTTTTTGATAAATCCTACTGTTCAAAAGTTATTTAAGTTTTAAGTCAAATTTATAGTAGATTTTGAGATCTTTTCACTTTTCCGGCGAAACTATCAGACTTATTACAAAATGTCATGAAAACTTTTTTGTAGGTAATTTTATTCCTTACAAATTATTTAGAATAAAATTTTTCGAAATTCCGCATTGTTTTCAATTTATTTTCACTTCAATGTCAAGCTCTTAAAATTAATCAGAAATCATATTTTATTAAGAGCTTGACATTGAAATGGATATAACTTGAAAACAACGCAGAATTTCGAAAAACTTTATTTATAATAATTTGTAAGGATTAAAATTATCTACAAAAAAGTTTTTACAATATTTTTTGATAAGACTGATAGTTTCGCCGGAAAAATAAAAAAATCTCAAAATTTACTATAAATTTGACTTGAAGCTTAAATAACTTTTGAACAATAGGATTTATCAAAAAATGATAAGAGACTTTTTTTGTAGAGCGTTCAATTTCCTACAAAAACATTTATTGTGCATAAAAATCCGTTGATTGGTTTATGAGCTGGAAAATTCTAAAAAAAAAAATTTTTTTTCCCGTGTTATTTAAATGGAAAATAAAAAAATGGATTGAGGCAAACCTCAATATCATTATTAAGAGCTCGAAATGGTATCAAAATTTTTATTTTTAGTTATACTTTCAATTTTTGGATACCATAAAAAAAAAAATTTTTTTTTGAAACACCCTAATATATATATATATATTTATATTAACAATAATAGTTGAGTTCTTGTGATATGGTTTTCATTTATAAGTAACATTTATTTATGAAATATATCTTTTTCTTATTTGTTTATAGAGTATGCATTTGTTTATAACCATATTTACTGTTAAGGCTCGGCTGTACCTAACGAAATCTCGAATTTAAGAATTCTAATTACTTTTTTAATATTTATGGGACTTGGATTATGAAAATCTTCCGAGGAAGTTCGTCTTCTGCTTTAAGTTGGAAGCTAAGAAAATTGCTGTTATGATTATTACTTAATAAATAATTAGAATTCTTAAATTCGAGATTTCGTTAGGTGCGGCCCAGCCTTAACTATAGAACAAGGGCCTATTCATGATTTTTATGCGTGTGTTTTGTTTAGGTTTTAAGTATCGGATGACAGGAAACGTTCTAAGATCACTCAAACTGTATTTATATTTCTCTGAATACAAAATCGAGATTTATTTATCAATTTATTTAAAGTTTCTTATAATAAAAATATATAATTCAGTAAGTATGTGCCACGACGATATTTTATTTAAATTATTGACTAAATATTGATAAGACGCAATAAGTGTTGTACGATATTAATATATAATTTCAAATGAAATTTAAATGCGCGCCTATTTATGGATCTCAAGTTCACTAATTAATTAACAGGTGGAGGCACCTGAGGTCACTGAGGACATAACATCTAGATAAAATTTAATAGTAATCTGTAGCACCAATCTTATTTTATAGAGTTAAAATTAACCTTTTTGACATATTGTTATGTCCTGGGAGGTTACTAGGATCGGAGCTGACGCCACCTCCTGGACAGTGGGCAGTTCGTTGTCACGCGGGACCAATTTTGAATTTGAAAACAGTGATAAATTTATTGTTGACTATGATGATGATGATAATTATGATTATTATTTAATATGAAATAATGAAATTATGGATAAGGATAGATGTAATTGATAAAATAACTTTTATCTGAAGACTGAGTTTTATTATAAAGTGTAGATTAGATTTGATCAGTAATAACAGTTGTGCTCGTCAATAGTTCTCGGAGAGAAGTGAAGTTACATCAGACGGCAGAGAGATCTCTGACCTCTACTCTCCAACTTCTCCCCACTACTCTCATGTTCACACTCAGGCTCATACAATATACATATATATATATATCCATGTTCTTAACCAAATATACTTATACTTTTTACTAATACTAATTCGAGACATAAACTTACATATTTACGTTCTTTACTTTACCCATTCTATGACTTTACTTATTACTTATATTATTTATATTCTATTTTTCTGTATTTGGATACAATCTTTCAGTTAAATATTCTAGACCATCAGAGGTGTATTCTTTTATAATTATTCTATATTTAATTAATTGATACGATTGACATTATCATTTATCGTGAAACATCATTATAGTTATTCTAATGTTATATTTCTATATTTCTATTAATTTATTTATTATACGAGTCACTCTTTATTTAATACGTATATATTTTAACAATAATAATTGAGTTCTTGTGATATGGTTTTCATTTATAAGTAACATTTATTTATCAAATATATCTTTTTCTTATTTGTTTATAGAGTATGCATTTGTTTATAACCATATTTACTGTTAACTATAGAACAAGGGCCTATTCATGATTTTTATGCGTGTGTTTTGTTTAGGTTTTAACCCGTCAGCACTCCCGTTATGAGCATTTTGCTCACAGGACACTATTCAACTTATAGGATATCGCTGTCGCGCAAGTGAGACACTAAAAACCACGGGAGTGCTGACGGGTTAAGTATCGGGTGACAGGAAACGTTCCAAGACCACTCAAACGGTATTTATATTTCTCTGAATACAAAATAAAGATTTATTTATCTATTTATTTAAAGTTTCTTATAATAAAAATATATAATTTAATAAGTATGTGCCACGACGATTTATTATTTAAATTATTGACTAAATATTGATAAGACGCAATAAGTGTTGTAAGATGTTAATATATAATTTCAAATGAAATTTAAATGCGCGCCTATTTATGGATCTCAAGTTCACTAATTAATTAACAGGTGGAGGCACCTGAGGCCACTGAGGACATAACATCTAGATAAAATTTAATAGTAATCTGTAGCACCAATCTTATTTTATAGAGTTAAAATTAACCTTTTTGACATATTGTTATGTCCTGGGAAGTTGATAACTTATTAATTAAGTTATATATTGATAACAATATTATAGTTAGTCCAGTCGAGTTAGGCCTGAAAAGTAACTCTTGTATGCAAAAATTCCTGGCAAGCTAATTTTTTCACAGAATGATTCAGAATATGCTAAAAGTACGACAACCGAAAAAATCCAACAAAAAAGTGCTTAGCAAATATGTTTTTTTATTAAAAAAATGGTCAAAATTCCAGTTTTACGCAAATATTTAACAAATTATAGCATATGGACAAAAAAAACCCTTATAAAATTGAAAGAAAAAAAAAAATAATGAATAAAATGAGCCCTTATTTAAGTTCCTACGAGCTGTAGTTTGTAAATTATTCAAATGTTAATTAATTTTCTCGCCAACTTGATGTTATTTTTAATACCCCTCGCAGATTTGAATCACGGTGGAAACACCGTGAAAGTGTAAACATCGTGGATCCACTGTGGTTACACGGTGGGTTTGTTCCATTTCACCACCGGGTATACACAGTGTATTCACTGTGATTACGCGGTGTATCCACCGTGATTACGCGGTGGCTTGACCACTGTGTATACACGGTGTTCCCACTGTGATTACGCGGTGTATCCACCGTGATTCCACGGTGGCTTTGTGCTATTTCACCACCGTGTTTCCACGGTGTATCCACCGCGTAATCACAGTGGTAAAATGGAACAAACCCACCGTGTTTCCACCGTGATTCAAATCTGCGAGGGTAGCCTTAACGACAAGTCTCTGGCAAGCCTCGGCTGAATAATACTTGCGTGCAAGTTGATGCAAATCAACTGCCGTCATCTGAATGTAATTTAACCGAAAAAGTTGCCGTCAATTTGAAGTGAAACTTTCGATAAACTTAACGTCATTAAAAGTGGCTATTAGGGGTAATACTTGTAGTCAAATAGAATTCAAGATACAGGCAATTTACTGTCAACTTAAAGGTAACTGTTTGCTATCCAACTCTTTCCTTTAAATTGGCTGTAGAATACGGCAGTAGCTTGAAGTTAACTTGTGGTGAAGGTGGTCATTATTTATACTTGAAAATGTCTACAATTTGATAGTAAAAATAAACTTTACAATTTTTCAAGTCAAATTAACAATAAATTGATGTAAAAACTTTGCCTGAAAATTGACGAAAAATTTTTTCCAGTCAACTTCTGAAGTGAACTTGCATTCTGATTCGGGTAGTAAACTTACGTCAAGTTGTATAGCAAGTTGGATATAAATTGTCGTAGGAAACGGAAAAGTCCGATGTTAACGGACATTTGACAAAAAATTCAAGGCAACTTTTGTAAGTAAACTTTTGCTAAGGCAAACTGTGCTATTAGGGTACGTACAATCAGCGGCGGGTATTCATACCGTACCTGGTTACAAGCGTGCCTTTTACTTTTCTACTTTTAGTACTCTACCAACATACCACTCTCTTAAATAGATTTCTATGCGAAAATATCAATACTAAATATATTTATGTTGCAAAATAATTCTATGTAAAATTATCTCTATGTAAACTGATTCTATTAAGTGTAAATATATGTGAAAATAATTAATGTCCAAAATATCTCTATATTATATATCTCTATGAAAATTAAGTCTCTACAAAATTTATTATAATATGACAGAATTAGGCCCTGATTAAAAAAGTGAATTGAAAAGTATTGAAAAAGATGAGAAATGAATCCTTTCGAATACTTTCTATACCCCAAGGTATTCATTTTGACATAAAATGAATACTTTTCAATCCCAAAATAATAAAAGAATTTCTGAACTTCCGAGGAATTGAAAAAGATTCAAATGAATTGATATTTTTAATCTTTCTGAATCCTTCTCAATACCTAAATAATCCGACATTTCGGATCAAGTGTGGGATTGAAAAAGATTGAAATGAATTGAAATTTTTGAATCTTTCCGAATCCTTCTCAATACCTAAATAATCCGATATTTCGATCAAGTGTGGGATTGAAAAAGATTAGAATGAATTGAAATTTTTGAATCTTTCTGAATCCTTCTCAATACCTAAATAATCCGATATTTCGATCAAGTGTGGGATTGAAAAAGATTGAAATGAATTGAAATTTTTGAATCTTTCTGAATCTTTCTCAATACCTAAATAGTCCGAAATTTCGGATCAAGTGTGGGATTGAAAAAGATTGAAATGAATTGAAATTTTTGAATCTTTCTGAATCCTTCTCAATACCTAAATAATTTCACATTTCGGGTCATGAGTGGGATTGAAAAAGATTGAAATAAATTGAAATTTTTGAATCTTTCCGAATCCTTCTTCATACCTAAATTGAAATGATGAAAGATTGAATTCTTTTCAATACTTTCGAATTCCACTTTGGAATTGGAAAGTATTCAAACGATCGAAATTTCAATTCCATTCAATACTTTCCAAAACCGCCGAGGGATTGAAAAGAATTGAGATAATTTTCAATACTTTTCAATTCACTTTTTTAATCAGGGGGTGTTAATATATTTATATTATGGAATTTCTCCATAACTATACAACTCTCCTTAATATTTCTCTATTCTGCATATCTCTATGACACAACAATTCTATGAAAAAATTTTTTCTATTTAAAAATTTTTCTATGTTGACCAAAGTCAGTTTCAACATTTCTCTCATAAAAAAAAAAACTAAGTTTTACGAATGATTTTGTGTCTTACCACCATCAACCGCGTGGCGCTACCATAAAATTCCAACAACTATACAATAATAATGATAATGATTTAAGTAATTGTAATTTTTTCTTTTTAAATGTCATTAAATTTGAAATTATAATAAAATACTGACAAAGTCAGGATTCAAATTTAATGACATTTAAAAAGAAAAAATTATAATTACTTAAATCATTATCATTATTATTGTATTGTTGTTGGAATTTTATGGTAGCGCCACGCGATTGCTGGTGGTAAGACACAAAATCATTCGTAAACCTTAGTAAAACTTGGTTTTTTTTTTTATGAGAGAAATGTTGAAACTGACTGTGGTCAACATAGAAAAAGTTTTGAATAGAAAAATTTTTTCATAGAATTGTTGTGTTATAGAGATATGCAGAATAGTAAAATATTAAGGAGAGTTGTATAGTTATGGAGAAATTCCATAATATAAATATGTTAACACCTAATTCTGTCATATTGTAATAAATTTTGTAGAGACTTAATTTTCATAGAGATATATAACATAGATCTATTTTGGACATTAATTATTTTCACATATATTTATACTTAATAGAATAAGTTTACATAGAGATAATTTTACATAGAATTATTTTGCAACATAAATATATTAAGTATTGATATTTGTTATGTCCTCAGTGGCCTCAGGCGGCTCCACCTGTTGATGAATTAATGAACTTGAGATCCATAAATAGGCGCGCATTTAAATTTCATTTGAAATTATATATTATCTTACAACACTTATTGCGTCTTATCAATATTTAGTCAATAATTTAAATAATAAATCGTCGTGGCACATACTTATTAAATTATATATTTTATAATAAGAAACTTTAAATAAATAGATAAATAAATCTTTATTTTGTATTCAGAGAAATATAAATACAGTTGAGTGGTCTTGGAACGTTACCTGTCACCCGATACTTAAAACCTAAACAAAACACACGCATAAAAATCATGAATAGGCCCTTGTTCTATAGTTAACAGTAAATATGGTTATAAACAAATGCATACTCTATAATCAAATAAGAAAAGATATATTTAATAAATAAATGTTACTTATAAATGAAAACCATATCACAAGAACTCAATTATTATTGTTAATATATATACATATTAAATAAAGAGTGACTCGTATAATAAATAAATTAATAGAAATATAGAAATATAGCATTAGAATAATTATAATGGTGTTTCATGATAAATAATAATGTCAATCGTATTGAATAATTAAATATAGAATAATTAACTAAAAGATTGTATTTAAGTACAGGAATATAAATAATATAAGTAATAAGTAAAATCATAGAACGGACAAATAAAGAACGTAGATGTGTAAACTCATATCTCGTACTTGTATTAGTAAGAAGTATAAATGTATAAGTATATAACTAGAAAGAACGTTGATATGTATAAGTACATATATAGCACAAGTATGTGTATGAGTATGAGAATGGTGGGAGAAGTCGAAGAGTGAAGAGTCAGAGATCTCTCTGCCGGCTGATGTAACTTCACTTCTCTCCGAGAACTATTGACGAGCACAACTGTTATTACTGATCAAATCTAATCTACACTTTATAATAAAACTCAGTCTTCAGATAAAAGTTATTTTATCAATTACATCCATCCTTATCCATAATTCCATTATTTCATTAAATAATAATCATAATCATCATCATCATCATGGTCAACAATAAATTTATCACTGTTTTCAAATTCAAAATTGGTCCCGCGTGACAACGAACTGCCCACTGTCCAGGAGGTGGCGTCTGCTCCGATCCTAGTAACCTTCCAGGACATAACATATTTGTTATGTCCTCAGTGGCCTCAGGTGCCTCCACCTGTTAATTAATTAGTGAACTTGAGATCCATAAATAGGCGCGCATTTAAATTTCATTTGAAATTATATATTAACATCTTACAACACTTATTGCGTCTTATCAATATTTAGTCAATAATTTAAATAATAAATCGTCGTGGCACATACTTATTAAATTATATATTTTTATTATAAGAAACTTTAAATAAATAGATAAATAAATCTTTATTTTGTATTCAGAGAAATATAAATACCGTTTGAGTGGTCTTGGAACGTTTCCTGTCACCCAATACTTAAAACCTAAACAAAACACACGCATAAAAATCATGAATAGGCCCTTGTTCTATAGTTAACAGTAAATATGGTTATAAACAAATGCATACTCTATAAACAAATAAGAAAAAGATATATTTGATAAATAAATGTTACTTATAAATGAAAACCATATCACAAGAACTCAATTATTATTGTTAATATATATACGTATTAAATAAAGAGTGACTTGTATAATAAATAAATTAATAGAAATATAGAAATATAACATTAGAATAACTATAATGATGTTTCACGATAAATGATAATGTCAATCGTATCAATTAATTAAATATAGAATAATTATAAAAGAATACACCTCTGATAGTCTAGAATATTTAACTGAAAGATTGTATGCAAATACAGAAAAATAGAATATAAATAATATAAGTAATAAGTAAAGTCATAGAATGGGTAAAGTAAAGAACGTAAATATGTAAGTTTATGTCTCGAATTAGTATTAGTAAAAAGTATAAGTATATTTGGTAAAGAACATGGATATATATATATATATGTATATTGTATGAGCCTGAGTGTGAACATGAGAGTAGTGGGGAGAAGTTGGAGAGTAGAGGTCAGAGATCTCTCTGCCGTCTGATGTAACTTCACTTCTCTCCGAGAACTATTGACGAGCACAACTGTTATTACTGATCAAATCTAATCTACACTTTATAATAAAACTCAGTCTTCAGATAAAAGTTATTTTATCAATTACATCCATCCTTATCCATAATTTCATTATTTCATATTAAATAATAATCATAATTATCATCATCATCATAGTCAACAATAAATTTATCACTGTTTTCAAATTCAAAATTGGTCCCGCGTGACAACGAACTGCCCACTGTCCAGGAGGTGGCGTCAGCTCCGATCCTAGTAACCTCCCAGGACATAACATAGTTGTTATGTCCTCAGTGGCCTCAGGTGCCTCCACCTGTTAATTAATTAGTGAACTTGAGATCCATAAATAGGCGCGCATTTCAATTTCATTTGAAATTATATATTAACATCTTACAACACTTATTGCGTCTTATCAATATTTAGTCAATAATTTAAATAATAAATCGTCGTGGCACATACTTATTAAATTATATATTTTTATTATAAGAAACTTTAAATAAATAGATAAATAAATCTTTATTTTGTATTCAGAGAAATATAAATACCGTTTGAGTGGTCTTGGAACGTTTCCTGTCACCCGATACTTAAAACCTAAACAAAACACACGCATAAAAATCATGAATAGGCCCTTGTTCTATAGTTAACAGTAAATATGGTTATAAACAAATGCATACTCTATAAACAAATAAGAAAAAGATATATTTGATAAATAAATGTTACTTATAAATGAAAACCATATCACAAGAACTCAATTATTATTGTTAAAATATATACGTATTAAATAAAGAGTGACTCGTATAATAAATAAATTAATAGAAATATAGAAATATAACATTAGAATAACTATAATGATGTTTCACGATAAATGATAATGTCAATCGTATCAATTAATTAAATATAGAATAATTATAAAAGAATACACCTCTGATGGTCTAGAATATTTAACTGAAAGATTGTATCCAAATACAGAAAAATAGAATATAAATAATATAAGTAATAAGTAAAGTCATAGAATGGGTAAAGTAAAGAACGTAAATATGTAAGTTTATGTCTCGAATTAGTATTAGTAAAAAGTATAAGTATATTTGGTTAAGAACATGGATATATATATATATGTATATTGTATGAGCCTGAGTGTGAACATGAGAGTAGTGGGGAGAAGTTGGAGAGTAGAGGTCAGAGATCTCTCTGCCGTCTGATGTAACTTCACTTCTCTCCGAGAACTATTGACGAGCACAACTGTTATTACTGATCAAATCTAATCTACACTTTATAATAAAACTCAGTCTTCAGATAAAAGTTATTTTATCAATTACATCTATCCTTATCCATAATTTCATTATTTCATATTAAATAATAATCATAATTATCATCATCATCATAGTCAACAATAAATTTATCACTGTTTTCAAATTCAAAATTGGTCCCGCGTGACAACGAACTGCCCACTGTCCAGGAGGTGGCGTCAGCTCCGATCCTAGTAACCTCCCAGGACATAACATATTTTTGCATAGGAATCTATTTAAGAGAGTTGTATGTTGGTAGAGTACTAAAAGTAGAAAAGTAAAAGGCACGCTTGTAACCAGGTACGGTATGAATACCCGCCGCTGATTGTATGTGCTGTAAGCGCCTCAAGACGAATGCCGCCAGAGTTCTACCGAAGCAACTAAGCCTATAAGTATGTATATAGGCTCCGTCATCAAAGCATATATTTTTGTATAGCCAGTGATGTAAACTACGCGTGCGATTGTTTAAGGCGCTATTATGTGTCAGTGTTTTTGATAGTTGTATGAACATCGCTATTTACTAGATTGTTTTAGACAGTTATTGAGTTATTGTTTTAAAATTATTTATTATTATTTCAGTGAATAATTGATTTTATAATAAAAATAATACAATGAGGTACGGTTATATATTCTAATCGTCTTTGAGGGTTTTACATTTACTGATTCTACTGTGTGAAAATGTTAGATTTTGATTATCTACTTATTTTATCGTCTCGACAGAAATAAATATTTTCTGTTATTTTTGCTTATTACGAGTAATAATCTGTGAAATAGATCCTGGAATCTCTAAAATGTGTTTTTATTCAGTTTCCATGTCACCGTTGTATTCAATCTCCTTTCATGTACACTTGCTGACATTAATGCCTAGCCCCCTGTCTGGTTTGGATTTTAGAGTTTTTATTGTTGGCAAGAAGTTCCAATTTACGAGATTTAGAAGTCTCAAAAAACTATAACACAGGTGAGTGCTATGCTGTCGCCCTAAAACCTCTTGTAATAATAGTAAGAAAATAACTAAAATCAGAATTAGCACCTCTATTAAGACAACGATATTCTAATTTATATATTAGACAGGCTTTATAAACATTAAATATACAACAATGTCGTTGATTTACACTGAGAGCTTTTAACTAATGTTATAACTTGAAAACAGTTGAAATAAAAAAAGATAATATAATTCAAAAAAATGCAGAAAAAAGAATATGTATTTATTTACAAAAAGTAAAAAATTAAAATAAGAGTAAATATAAAAGAGTAAAGTATAATGAAAAAATTGGTTTCAACTAAAAGAAAAATAGTAATGTGCTTGTGTTTCCCGTAAGAATGCAATATCTTTAGGTTTATCATTAAAAAAGTAAATATTTCATTCTGTTCTAATATGGAGGAGAGGTGAACAAAACATGTATGAATTATCCCTTATAGCACTAGTTGCTCGTCAAAAAGTTGGTATTCATTAGTTTCCGACCGACTTGACACCAAGTTGTCGACAACTCTAGCTTCTGCAGCTTTTAGCTACAGGTTACCGCCAACTTTCTGAGAAAGTTGGTGCCAGTGAAGAGTCGCAATTCGAAGGCAGGTTTCTGAGAAAATTGAAGGCAGCATGCTGTCAACTTATGGATTGCCAACTTATGGCCACCAACTTTCTCAGCAAGTGACCGTCAACTTATTGGATTTCCAACTTGCTACCAACTTTCTCAGAAAGTGTCTATCAACTTTGGAAATACCAACTTTTTCGCCTAACTTGGCGTCTAGTTGCGACTGTTAGTTTGACGCCAGTTTCTCGCTAACTCGGCTATCAAAGTACCCTGATAGCTGCACTCTAAATACAATTGCTTAGCAAATTCTGCAGTGAAACACTTACGGCTAATTTAATGACAAGTTTCTGGAAAGCTTTGGCTGGATAATACTTGCGTGCAAGTTGTTGCAAATCTGCTGCCGTCATCTGAATGTTATTTGACAGAAGAACTTGCCGGCAATTTGAAGTGAAACTTTCAATCAACTTAATGTCATTGTCTGACAGTATCACTTGTAGTCAAATTGAATTCAAGTTTACAGACAATTTATTGTCAACTTAAAGGTAACTGCTTGCTCTCCAACACTTTCCTTTAAGTTGTCTTCAGAACATGGCAGTAGCTTGAAGTTAACTTACGGTTAAGGTGGCTATCAGGGTACCCTGATAGCTAAGTTCGCCGCAACTCGTTGACAACCTACTGCCGCAATCTGTCGCCAAGTTGGCCGCAAAAGTTGGCATTTCTATAAGTTGACGGCAACTTTCCGAGAAACTTGTCGACAACTTTAAGCTCGTATAACTCTTGCTGACAACTTGTCTACAAGTCGTTCAGAAACTTGGTGACAAGTTGCGGCAGTAGATTGTCGTCAAGTTTCTGAGCAACTTGTAGTCAACAGTCACACAAGCTAAAAGTTGTCAACAACTTGTCGTCAAGTTGTCGCAACTCAGGCACACCAATTTTCTGATCAGAAACTCTGGCTATCCGGGTAGTTGCAGTCGATTTAGTTATTTTACTCAGAAGATAATACTGACTATTGTTGATAATATAGAATTGACGTAAAAATGGTTTTGAAATGTATATATTTTGACCCTGATAGCCAAGTTGGCCGCAAGAGTTGGCATTTCTCTGAGTTGACAGCAACTTTCCGAGAAACCTGTCGACAACTCTCAGCTCGTGTAACTGTTGCTGACAAGTTGGCTAGAAGTTGTTCAGAAACTTGGTGACAGGTTGCGGCAGTAGGTTATCGACAAGTTTCTGAGCGATTTGTAGTCAACTTGTCGACAACGGTTACACGAGCTGAAAGTTGTCGACAACTTGTCGTTAAGTTGGTCGCAACTCATGTACACCAACTTTCTGATCAGAAACTCTGGGTATCTAGACCGGTCATTTCACTCCTAGGCTACCTAAAACTCGATAACATGTGAAATTTTTTTTTTTCAAAAATTTTTAAAAATAGAAAAAAATTAAAAAATCAAAAATGTACAAAAATCGGAGAGTTGCGATTTTTGTTATTAACAAAAAACTAAAAAAAAAAACAATTTCCCTCACTTAAAATTGTATTTTAAACCGATTGAATGAATTAAAAGAAATATATAAATGGCTGATATTGTAAAAAAAATATCAGAGATAATATTTAAAAAAAAACATTTGCCCTAAATGCCTTTGTTTATTTATTAAAAATGTTTTTAGATATTATTTATTAATGCTAAGCTGAAACTTTTACCGACTAGACTATGACATCAAAGTGGCGCTGCTTTCACTCAGGGGGCGTGGCTTACATTAAAATCGCTTAAAACTCCGACACTCAATTTAAAAAATTGAAATTTCTTTTCTTAACTTTTAAACAATAATAAATGAATATTAATAAGTTTAAATAAGTAAATAAATAAATAATTGGATATATTATATATATTACATGATATATTTTATTAATTTACTTACCTTGAGCCATGAAAATGATAAATTTTAATTTCTAAAAAATATTTATTATCATTAATATAATAAATAATATTGTTATTTAATTAAAAAAATGGTTTTGAAATATTTCAGTACTTATTATATACTTAAAATTTTAATAATCTGTTATTCTAATTTATGATTTTTTAAATATTATATCCGAATAATATTTTTATCATTTAACATACTCACCAAAATATTGTCAAATAAGATTTTTAATCACAGTTTAAATTGTAATAATAAATTTTTATATGTTTATGGAACAAGTTCTTATCACGTAACGTTTTTTTTTTTATCAAATAATAACAAAAGTACGACAAACCTTAATTTTTCTAATTATTTCCTGCCCGAATTTGTCATTATTTATAATTTATTATTTTTTATTTTAAAATTATTTCTTTATGTTATTTAGTTTTAAGTTAAAATAATATTTAAAATTTTAAGTATATAATGAGTACTGAAATATTTTAAAACCATTTTTTTAATTAAATAAAAATATTATTTATTATATTAATGATAATAAATATTTTTTACAAATCAAAATTTATCATTTTCATTATTTATTTATTTATTTTTAGAAATTTTTGAAAAAAAAAAATTTTACATGGCATCGAGTTTTAGGTAGCCTAGGAGTAAAATGACTGGTCTACAAGCTACTGCCGTATTTTGAAGCCAATTTAAAGGAAAGTGGCGGTGAGCAAGCAGTTACCTTCAAGTTGACAGTAAATTGTCTGTAACTTTGAATTCAATTTGACTACAAGTGTTACTGTCAGACAATGACGTTAAGTTGATTGAAAGTTTCACTTCAAATTGACGGCAAGTTATTCTGTTGAATTGCATTCAGATGATGGCAGTTGATTTGCATCAATTTACACGCAAGCATTATCCAGCCGGGGCTTACCAGAAACTTGTCGTTAAGTTAATTGAAAATGTTTCACTGTAGAACTTGCTGAGCAATTATGTTTAAAGCGTGGCTATCAAGGTATACATGAGAAAGTTGGTGCACGGCGAGAAAAATCTCCCCTGGTTAAAAAAGAGAATTAAAAAGGATTAAAAAGAATTAATTTTTCAATATTTTTAATACTGCCAATCCTATCTTAAATGGCCAAGTTACATGGCTCAATCCTTTTAAATTCTCTTTTTTAACCAGGGTCGTCAAAACAACTGAAAATTTCGTTATTACAGCTATACTGTCTATGGTCAACTTTTTTTACGATATTCTGTATAGTCATTTTGGTGATGCAAGTATCGTCTCAGCGTAACGTCAAAATGGCAATATCATTGTCATTATAGCTCCCAAGTGGCCAAATGTTAACTTTTTTGTATCGAAAAAGTTAACAAAAGAAATGTTAACATTTATTTTGCGACGTAAAAAGGCAAATTTATTTCAACAAATATCACTACCAATATTCAGCAAAATGTTAACTTTTTTCTGTCTCAAAAAGCTAACTTTTTGGTAACAAATCACAATGTGTTTTATGTTACCAAAAATATAACAAATTGTTAACTTTTCATTGGTAACAAATTGCTGGAAAAAAGTTGATCTTAATTTAACAAATTTCTCTTATTTCAGTTGATTTAATGTTAACAATTTTAAGGATCATTAGAGGTTAGGGGTAGTATAAACCGCGGAAAATTTACAAATAAACAAACTTAAATTCTAAAAATATTTGATCATGAAATGAAATATTTATTTTTTCTTGTTCAATATATTGAATCAACTAAACAATAACAAACAAATATTTATCTCAAGATCGAAAATTTTTAAAATTGTGTTTATTTTTATTTGTAAATTGTAACCCTTATTAAAGGAAACGACACGGAGAAAAAAATATTGTTCTCAGAAGTATACTGTATAGTTACAGTAACAGTACGCTATAGTTATCTACTAGATTGTTACTGCAACGATTTACTGTATCGTTCTGACAACAATACGGTGGATAGCTCTGAGACCTATACGGTATCGTTCTGAGCCCTATCTGACGTCACGCGCGTTGCAAATTATATGAGATATTTAAAAACCTTTATCATTCATAAATAAATGATAAGCAAATAACTTTGATTAAATAAAATAATTTATAAAACTGAATTATTAGTTAGTTATAATCTAAACAAATTTTAAATATAAATATAAATATATCTTTTAATTTTCCCAATTTATTTATTAGTAATTTAATTTTAAATTTAATATTAATTCAGATCTCATTTGTTTATTGATTATTTTTCTTCTATTTACGTATCACATTTAAATTATAAAACATCGACTATATATAATATTTAGATTTTTGGTTATGAATGTATATTTGATTACAAAAAGCATAAAAAAACACTTATCAATAAATGTATCAACATAGTTATGGAGATTCTACTCTGTTAATTTATTAATTACCCGTGGGTCCATATTTCAACATCACAATTATATTTTACACTATTTTTTTTATTAAACGTCTGCTAGCAACAATTATACAATATTCAAAAGTTGGCGCGAAAATGGATGTTTAGTTAGGTTAGACGGTGCCGTGTGAGGTGACGACTACGGAAAGTCGTATAGGGCTCACAGCTATCTAATAGATAGTTACTGGAACGATACGGTATTGTTACCATAAGCATACGTATTGTTGTGGTAACGATCTACGAGTTACTATACTTTAGATCGTTCGAGGAGCAATATTTTTTTCTCCGTGGATTTAAAACGATCAGAAAAAAATAATTTCAAATCCTTTTTAATACTTTTGAATAATTTGAATAGTTGTTAATCGCCCTTCTCATAGGCATTCAACATTACAAATCGTTTTGAATCGTTTCTTTTAATCAGGGAATCACTCGCAGTTGATTCTGACAAATATACAATTTTTTATAATCGGAATGCTTAAATTTATTAAAAATTTTTTTACAACACAAAATGGCTTATTCTATGTCAGGCACTATTTTTTTATACTATAATTGTAAAATTATTAAATTATTTTTTACTTTAATTAGGTCTAGTTACAAACTCATAGGTTTTATATTAATAACGATAATAGTAATAATAATTGTGAGCTTAATATCAAGACTAGTTTTTTGTGACTAGCACTGGTGACGCTAACTTATGGTTTTATTTTTATCTGATAAGCTTACTTTTATATTTTGAATGGGTTCCATCAGTAAAGCCTACTAATGAAAGTGGCTAAAGAGCAATGTGGCTAAATATAAATCGTAACATACACTGAGAAAAGAATTTATCAAATATTAATCAAATTTATCAATATTTGATAAACAGCTTACTTAGATTGTTTCCAAGTCAGTCATTATCAAATATTAATACAGTTTATTAAATATTAATAAACAGCTTATTAAATATTAGTAAACGTGTTTATTAAATATTAATAAACACTTTATCAATTATTGATCGGCGGTTTATCAAATATTAATAAATACAGACTGATCTATAGTTTACGTTTCTACATATCTTATATACTATCGTGATATGTAAGCAGTTTGTTTAGTTAATATAGGTTAGGTGGAATTTAGCAAGTCCCACTTTTTTAATCATTTTTCTATAACACTTTATTTTATTTTTTTTTTTTATTATTTCAGCAAGCATAAAAACAATTTGTTAGTTGTAACGCATGTATAAGGCAATATGTTAGGTTAGAAGGTACAACGCCACCACACTCATTAATACTATATACAAATCTCACATATCAATAGTTGATAAAAGTTTATTAAATATTAATAAACTTCTATTAAATATTGATCAGCGACCTATTAAATGTTAATATCAATTTATTAATATTTAGTCGATGGAAAGATCGATATTTGATATGTGTAGGATAGTATTTAATAAATACAGTCGAATATTTGATAAATCAATTTATCAAATATTAGTAAATTTTTCTCTCAGTGTATCACAAATATTCTAAATGGAAAAGCGGCAACATATGAAAGTGGCGACATGTATTATAGGTACACATACAATTGATTTCATGGTCATCGAGGCACTACATCATTACGGCTAAGTATCATTTCGACCGTATATCACCGAATTCGACTGTCGGCGAAAAATCACCCGTCGATATCGTAGATTTTGTAAAATTCATAAAATTAAACTAAAAAAATCTGGGCGTCGGTTGACCCTGCGGGCCAGCCCCAAAACTTCCCGCTGTTTTCGAGCTAAAGGAGTTTAAAAACATCACTGTGAATATATTTTCGAGCTCTTCGAGCTCGAAAATGCTATTACATGGAGTCATTTTTTTGAGCTATTCAAGCTCTAACAAGTTACGATTTATGCTAGAGTTTGAAAAGTTAAGAATCGAAAATCATTAATGAAGAAGCGGCTTTTAAATTTTTATTATCGATTGTGTTTTCTGAAATAAATGTGTTGAAGCAGAAATCAATGTCAGTGATCAAAATCAAGATTTAAATGAGTTTTGACTTAGGTCAGAGCAATAATATATGGAATATCCGAGAAAAACATTAAATACTGGGTTTTTCAATTTTTTGGTGACAATATGTTTAAAACTAAGGAACAAGTTACATGACGTTATCTGATGATCGAAAGAGACTATAAAGAGAAAGAGTTGGTATGATTTCAGACACATTTTAGCACATTATATTTTGATTTATCTGGAAAAAATAACATGACATGTTATTTTTTTAACTTTTCAGCGCCGATATCTTTTGAACGAATCAACCGATTTTGACGTTTGAGGTGGCAATCGGCGCGTTTTATTGAGTTCTAGAGTTGATTAGATTTTGAAATTGATTGGATGAGTCACTTCAAAGATAATAGAAAAAAACCGTTTTTTATCATTTCTTTCGCCAACGATATCTCTCGAACAAATTAACCGATTGAGATGGTTGAGGTGGCATTCGACGCGGCTTATAAAGTTCTAGAGCTGATTAGATTTTGAAGTCGATCGTTTAAGTCGTTTCTGAGAAATCACTAAAAAACTAAAAAAAATAATTTTTTTTTTCGTAATTCTCCAATATTTTCGAGTCTGCTTGATCAAATGATCTGAAATTTTCAGGAAAGTTGAGGGCCAATAAGCTCTTTCGATTGCCACCTCAACCACCCAAATCGATTCATTAGTTAAAAAGTTACAAAGAGTTTACACCCCCCCCCCCCCACATCCACACACACATACATACACTCGGACATCATTCTGAAAATAGTCAGAATAGCTCCCTAGGACCTCAAAACGTCGACATCTGATGAAAACTCGACTTTCGAAAATCGGGTGAAAACAATAACTTCCCAATTTTTCAAAAATCGTCGATTTTCTTAGCGGGAAGGTAAAAAAATTTAAATAATAATCATTAATTATCTGTAGACTGAAAAGAAAATTTTATTTTGCTTATATATCCCTCGAATGTCAATAAATTCTATCAAAATAATTATTAACATTTATATTTTTTGGATTAATTTTCGATTATAAATATATTTTCGTTATTTTTCTCTAAATCTACGATATCGACGGGTGATTTTCCGCCGACAGTCGATTTCGGTGATATACGGTCGAAATGATACTTAGCCGTAATGATATAGTGCCTCGATGACTATGAAATCAATTGTATGTGTACCTATAATACATGTTGCCACTTTCATATGTTGCCGCTTTTCCATTTAGAACATTTGTGATATGTTAAGATTTATATTTGGCCACAATGATTGGTTGGACGATTGATAATTTGTACATTTCGTATAGTTCCACTATATTACTTAGCCACTTTCTCTTTTAGCCGGTTTACATTTAGCCACATTGCTCTTTAGCCACTTTCATTAGTAGGCTTTCCTGATGGTACCCTTTTGAGTTCATTAATTTTGAGATTGAGTAACCCAAAGCATGAGAAGAAACATGCTGAGATTTTAATCTCACTGTGTAATCCGGACCATCCCGCATGAAAAAACTTTATATGTGAAAACATATATGATAGAATATATGAATATTATAATGTGATATATTGTACAATATATAAAATAATATTTATATTTTTGCCGTGTCAATATATGATAATATATTGAAAAAAAATATATTGTTGGAATATATTATCAATATATTTATCAATATATGACTTTTTATGTATGTTTTACATATATATTTTTATATATATCTTTTTTATATTGATATACACTAATGCAAAAAATTAAAGGAGCAGAAAAATTTTATAAATTTTTTAGTGATTTTTGGAAGGCTGTAACTTGGTGAAAAAAAATCGTATCGAAAATTTAAAAAAAGCTTTTTATAGCTTGAAATCTCTAGTTTAGGTGTATTTTTTTTTAATTTTTTAAAAGCTCCGATTATTGCGCAAACATGAGAAATTCCGCGAGCCAAAAAATTTCGAAATTTTTTTTTTTTTCCGAAGAGTCCACGGACCGCGGAAAAATTCTTTCAACTAAACGAATGCATACATCGTTTAGCAAATTTATTCAGCTTCAATTTGGTTTTTTTTTTAACCTGGTAGGACGCTTTGTCGCAGAGATATCAGCCTTCAAACAGAAAATGATCCTTTTGGCTTTGATCTTCGATATTTCAGGTACCAATGATCGCACAGAAAGTTAAAGGGCGGCGTTGAAAACTTGAATAAATTCTCTACAAGACGCTGTCATCATTTTTAAAAAAAAAAAATTTTTTTTATTTTTAACATCCATTAGAAGAAAGTACAAAAAAATGACTTTTTTTTGGTTTTTTAGTAAATCAACCGCTACTCTGCAAATATCGATAAAAAAAATAATGTTGCCAGGGACTTTTTTAGCTTAATGTACCCCCAAGACCCCTATAAATTTTTAAATTGATCTATCGAACCGTTTTTTGGGAATCATCGATCAAAGTTTAGCTAAACAATTAAAGGAGCAAGTTTTGTTCCTTTAATTGTGTAATCATAATCAAAATGAAAAAAATTTTTTTTTTTGACTTTTCTCAAATTTTTGCGTTGGTAACTCAGCAAATGCAAGGAAATGACAAAAAAAAATAAGAAATTTCCAAAAAATGTCAAAAAAATCGAAGAAAAAAAAAAATTGAAACTTGTTTTTTGTGTTCTAAATTTTTTTTTGACATTTTTTGGAAATTTCTTATTTTTTTTTGTCATTTCCTTGCATTTGCTGAGTTACCAACGCAAAAATTTGAGAAAAGTCGAAAAAAAAAATTTTTTTCATTTTGATTATGATTTCACAATTAAAGGAACAAAACTTGCTCCTTTAATTGTTTAGCTAAACTTTGATCGATGATTCCCAAAAAACGGTTCGATAGATCAATTTAAAAATTTATAGGGGTCTTGGGGGTACATTAAGCTAAAAAAGTCCCTGGCAACATTATTTTTTTTATCGATATTTGCAGAGTAGCGGTTGATTTACTAAAAAACCAAAAAAAGTCATTTTTTTGTACTTTCTTCTAATGGATGTTAAAAATAAAAAAAATTTTTTTTTTTTAAAAATGATGACAGCGTCTTGTAGAGAATTTATTCAAGTTTTCAACGCCGCCCTTTAACTTTCTGTGCGATCATTGGTACCTGAAATATCGAAGATCAAAGCCAAAAGGATCATTTTCTGTTTGAAGGCTGATATCTCTGCGACAAAGCGTCCTACGAGGTTAAAAAAAAAACCAAATTGAAGCTGAATAAATTTGCTAAACGATGTATGCATTCGTTTAGTTGAAAGAATTTTTCCGCGGTCCGTGGACTCTTCGGAAAAAAAAAAAAATTTCGAAATTTTTTGGCTCGCGGAATTTCTCATGTTTGCGCAATAATCGGAGCTTTTAAAAAATTAAAAAAAAATACACCTAAACTAGAGATTTCAAGCTATAAAAAGCTTTTTTTAAATTTTCGATACGATTTTTTTTCACCAAGTTACAGCCTTCCAAAAATCACTAAAAAATTTATAAAATTTTTCTGCTCTTTTAATTTTTTGCATTAGTGTATTATATTGAAAGAAGTATATTAATTAATATATAGTATTTTTTATATTTTTTATATATGCTTTCCAATATATTGCAAAATATATTGTAAAATTTATGGCACTTTTTTTGCTTTTCTTAGGTTATTGCCAGTAAATATAAGGTCAATGAAAAGAAGGAGAAAAAATTATAAATTTGACTTTTTTTTGTGGAATTATGTAGAAATTGGAAAAGTATAATGAAAAAATAAAATTTTTAATATATTGCGAAAAATATAAGTTTTAAATACTGGAAAAATATAATTCCAATATACCGCGAACCATATATTTATTCATATACACTTATCCAAAAAATTAAAGGAACAAGAAAATTTTATAAATTTTTTAGTGATTTTTGGAAGGCTGTATTTTCGTGAAAAATGATCGTATCGAAAAAATAAAAAAAGCAAATTGAAGCTTGAAATCTCTAGTTTGAAGATCTTTCAGCAAAATATTTTTTTGAGCCACGGTTTTTGCGGAATCATAAGAAAAAGATCGAGACAAAATTTTTCTAAATTTTTTGGTTTTGTTTTTTAGGTCTACGGGGCCGGGAAAAATTTTTTCAAAAAAACGAATTCATGGCTTGGTTAGAAAATTTATTTAGCTACAATTTGCTTTTTTTTTGTTTCTCTGTACGACAATTTGCTGCTGAGATATCAGCCTTCAAATGAAAAAGGATCCTTTTGTCTTTGATTATTGATATCTCAGCAAGAAATGGTCACACAGTAATTTAAAGGGTAGTTTAATAAACTTGAATAAATCCCCTACAAGCTCCATTTTTAATTTAAAAAAAAAAATTTTTTTTTCATCCTTGATATCCATTTGAAAAACCTTTAAAAAATGGCCATTTTCTGGTTTTTTAGTCGACTCATCGCTACTCTGCAAATATTGATAAAAAAAATAATGTTGCCAGGTAATTTTACAGCTTAATAATGTACCCCTAAAAACCCTGGAAATTTTCAGATTGATCCATTGAACCGTTTGTCCGGTCCGATTGCTCAAAGTTTTACAAAACAATTAAAGGAACAAGTTTTGTTCCTTAATCTGTGTAATCGTTATCAAAATGAAAAAATCAATTTTTTTCGGATTTTCTTTCATTTTTACGTTAGTTATTCAGTAAATGTAAGGTAAAGAGGAAAAAAACAAAATTTTCCAAAAAACGAGACCAAACAAGAATTTTTTCCGATTTTTGATAACGATTACACAGATTAAGGAACAAAACTTGTTCCTTTAATTGTTTTGTAAAACTTTGAGCAATCGGACCGGACAAACGGTTCAATGGATCAATCTGAAAATTTCCAGGGTTTTTAGGGGTACATTAAGCTGTAAAATTACCTGGCAACATTATTTTTTTTATCAATATTTGCAGAGTAGCGATGAGTCGACTAAAAAACCAGAAAATGGCCATTTTTTAAAGGTTTTTCAAATGGATATCAAGGATGAAAAAAAATTTTTTTTTTTTAAATTAAAAATGGAGCTTGTAGGGGATTTATTCAAGTTTATTAAACTACCCTTTAAATTACTGTGTGACCATTTCTTGCTGAGATATCAATAATCAAAGACAAAAGGATCCTTTTTCATTTGAAGGCTGATATCTCAGCAGCAAATTGTCGTACAGAGAAACAAAAAAAAGCAAATTGTAGCTGAATAAATTTCCTAACCAAGCCATGAATTCGTTTTTTTGAAAAAATTTTTCCCGGCCCCGTAGACCTAAAAAACAAAACCAAAAAATTTAGAAAAATTTTGTCTCGATCTTTTTCTTCTGATTCCGCAAAAACCGTGGCTCAAAAAAATATTTTGCTGAAAGATCTTCAAACTAGAGATTTCAAGCTTCAATTTGCTTTTTTTATTTTTTCGATACGATCATTTTTCACGAAAATACAGCCTTCCAAAAATCACTAAAAAATTTATAAAAGTTTCTTGTTCCTTTAATTTTTTGGATAAGTGTAAATTCTTTCATACATAATCATTTATATAGAGTCCATATACCACTAATTATATGAGTCAAAATATATGGATATATATATCAAGTTTATTATATTATACTTATAAATTATATATATACTGGTGACACGACCGATGATCCGAGGACAATTGATCCGCGACAATTAATCCGCGACAATTGATCCTTGCGACGATTGATCCGTCGATAAAATGCGTGTAACATGAAAAATGACACCCTTTTTTCACTAATTTGTGTGTGAGTATATTTTTTATGTTACACGCATTTTATCGACGGATCAATCGTCGCAAGGATCAATTGTCGCGGATTAATTGTCCTCCGATCATTTGTTACGTAACCATATATACTATCCATATATGATAAGAATATATTGAGCATTATATGAGATAATATATATAGAAAAATACAAAACATTATATACAAGTAAATATATTATGATAAATATATAATCCAATATATGTGAAAAACATGTATTTTTCAATATAGATATTTTTGCCGTTATATATATTTATCACATATTCACCATATATTTTTTTATATACTTTTAACAATATATAGCTTTTCCATGCGGGATGTCACTTGTTTAGCCAACTCATCAGAAATGAATGATTACAATGCGAAACGAATGGCTTTTTGCACATTGCGATCCCCAGCTTTCCGTATCATGTCTTTTTGTAATATTGTAATGATAGTCATTCAGAAATTATTAAATATTTATCAATAAATAATATTAAATAAATAAAAGTTGCGTACGTCGTTTTAGTTGTCGTGGTCCAAGCAAATCAAGCGGTTTTCGTTTCCGCTGTCGAAAATTTTCTATGATTATAAATAAAAATTTACCTCTTATGAGCCGTTGAGTATTGTTGATCAATAGTTATCAATAGTTATAAATAATATTATAAATGATATCACAGTATTTTTAAAGACAAAATAATATCAGGTTATATTGTTCGAATCACTCTCAAGCGTTCATATATCTAAAATGGCGGCTCATACAGCGTTTACCACCTTTTTTGTTAGTGAAAACATTTAAATGTTAACAAATTGATAACAAAATGAAATACTATAATAATAGCAAAATGTTAACCTAAAATTGTTGGAAAAATGTTAACACTAAAATGCTATCTTTTGAATAATCCCAAGCGGCACAAAAAAAAAATTGTTGACTGTATGTTAAATTTAAAACGACAATTTGTTATCATGAATTTAAGTTAACCAATTGTCAACTTAAATTCAACAAAAACTCAACAATTTTTTTTTGTGCCGCTTGGGATCCTAAAAAGTCAAAATATATATAACATTTTTGGGGTGAAAATTATCAACATTTAATTGGTAACTTTTATTTATTTCTACAGTCACCATTTACCACTACATTTTATGGTAACATTTTGCTAACTTTTTCATATTGTATTTTGTTAACATTTTTATGATAACTTTAAGATAACTTTTAAAAGTTATCTTTTTCAAAAGTACTTTTTGTTACCACTTTGATAACGTTTAGAAATAGCAAAAAGTTGACTTCAAATAGGTAACTACAAGCCAATAAAAAGCTAAGCTGGCCACTTAAGAGGAATCCAAAGAAACGCTAATAAGACAATCTTGTAGATTGTTTTGGATAAAAAAAAATTAATGTAAATTGAAAGATGTCGAGTTAAGAATAGAGAGTCATTAAACATTTCATAACATGATATGTTTCAAAATTCAGGCTCAGTGACTTATGTTGATTAATCAGTTACTTACAATAATTTAAAAAAAAAAAACTTTTGACAAATAATTTTATTGGTTAAAAAACAAATAATAAGACATTTTTCAAAACTGAAAATGTCAATTCGCGCTTGATATAAATCTATTAGTTATAACAAAGCAAAATAAAATTAAATGGAAGCTATAAAATTTTTATATATTGGAAAATAATTATTAAAATCAGTCCGTAAAAATTTTTAACCCAGTCATTCATTTAAATTAAATTATCTCAATTATAATAACCTAAAAGCTCATTAATCACTAATAAGAAGTATGTGACACAACGCTCACAAAAACTTTTTGATGGTTGGCTTGACATTTGCTTAACTGCGCAAGTTCTACATTCTTAATCAACGCTGTTACGATCCATCTTATCGTCAATATAATGATACGAATACTTACAATGACAAAACGATAACCTATTTTCTCAAAATAACTAAATCTCGATGGCAACTTTTCGAAGTATAGTTCAAATAAAAAAAAAAATGTATTCTCATTGGAGGACAAACATTGAATAGTTTATTTAACGATACTATACCCGATGAAAAAAGACTTTGTCTAATCATATATGAACAGATATGATTATATATAACCATGCATGAACGAATATAGTCATTTTTAGAATCTCATTTAGAATATCTGTAAATTATTAATTAAGTAATTTCCCGTATGAAAAAACAATATATGGTTGAAATATATAAAATCATATATGTTTGCAACAAAAAAATATATGATATATTATATTGGATATCATAAAAAATCTTATAGAGATTTTGGCCGATTTGATACAAAATTATATACGGTAGTAAATATATGTATTCCAAATATGTAACTTATATGTTTTTTATATTAAGCTATATATATATATATATATATATATATATATATATATATATATATATATATATAATTTGTAGCAAATGATCTATTTATCTTCAAATTTGGATTCCGTGAATGAATAAAATTTATTGAAAATATTCAAT
Source organism: Microplitis mediator (assembly GCF_029852145.1). Classification (NCBI taxonomy): domain Eukaryota; kingdom Metazoa; phylum Arthropoda; class Insecta; order Hymenoptera; family Braconidae; genus Microplitis; species Microplitis mediator. The sequence goes on from NC_079971.1 coordinate 10,365,454, forward strand.
TTCATCGGCACTGTTATAAATAATAAGTTTTTAAAATTTATAAACATTAACATAATCTTAGAGTTAATTACCTTGTAAGAAAATGTTTTCGGAAAATCACCCAATTGCTGTACCATTTCATAAATTAGTACAGAATAACCTTTGAGTCACTTTTAGTTCTCTAACCGATTATTTTGGGAATTGATGCTTACTTAGGATTTTATTACTCGAATCGAAAATTTACATGGCGCCATCTGCCAAACAAAGACAAAATGAATCGATAGAAATGGTGTGGAAATAAGGCCCTTACATTTACGCAGCGTGGATTTATCAGAACTTCTCAAGTATGAACAAACATGTCCTATAATTAATCACGTAAATTATTTACTGTGAACCACCATAATGCGGCTGTGTACGATAGCTAGTAGGCTGTATTGTAATCAACAGTAAAGATATTACTCATAATAGTGAAGAACCAGAACTTTGTTTTGATGATCGCACAAATAGGTACCGTATTTTTATCATAGTTCTACCGTTAATTTACCCTATCTTGCAGTCATGAAATGGCAGGATTGGTGTAGAATTGCGGTAATATCATGGCAGAAGTACGGTAAAATAGGGTAGAACGACCGAAAATTACGGTAGAATTACGGTAGGTCTACGGAAAGACTACGGAGGGATTACGGTGAATTACGGTCGGGTTACGGTAGAACTACGGTAAGATACGGTATGTTACGGTATATTACCCTCGTACCGTAATTTACGGTAACTTACCGTAATTCTACCGTAATATCGGGTCCGTCAGGGCGTATATGATAGAAATATATATTTTTATGTATGATAAAAATATAGTTTTCGTATATGACAAGAATATATATTTTCATATATGATAAAAATATATTTTTCGTATATTATTGACATATATATTTTATATGTGCTAAACATATACGGACTCGTATATGATGAATATTATATTTTTTAATATAAAAAAAAAATATAGTTAAATTGGCCACATATACTTTCTGATATTTATCACATATTTTTACATATATTTTGACCATATATGTTATTTTCATACGGGTTAATCAAGATTTATTGTTTTTATCAATATAAATGTCGGTTAAAATTTAATAATAAAAAAAAAAATTATTATCCGTTGACTAGTATTTTACTACGAGGTCACCCGTCAAATTAATGTCCCATGCCGATGCTGCTTAACTTTGGTTATGGATGGATTGTAGTCTGATCCTCTAGTCTGTTCTACACTTATAATTAAGAAAAGTTTATGGCATTACTTAACTCAAATAATCAAATTGATACTTTATACTTTTAAATTGCTGCCGAAACCTTTGAACATTTTTTAAGTAATGGGGATTTAAGTTTGATTGATAGTTGACAGAATAACAATTTAATAACTTTGATATTAAAAATTGTCATATTATTTAATATATATACATATTAGACCGGTTCAAAAAAATCGACTATTTTTTTTTTTCCAAAACCCACAGTGAAATATCTTCCTAATATCTTCCTAGTCATGAAAGGAGGAGCCTGTGGAAACGGGAGCTCTTAATATCAATTTGAAATACCGCATTGTTTTCTAGTTATTTTCATTTTAATGCCAAGCCCGTAAAAATAATAGTCTTCTACTCTATTCTGAGAACTTAAGATCAAAACGAAAATAACTAGAAAACAATGCGGAATTTGAATGAACTTCATTAAAAATAATTTGTAGGGAATAAAATTGTCTATAAAAAAGATTCTATGACATTTTTTGATTAGCCTGATAGTTTTGCTGGAAAAGTAAAAAGATCTAAAAATTTATTATAGATTTGACTTCTAGCTCCGATAACTTTCGAATGGATGGATTTATCAAAAAATGATAAGAGACCTTTTTTGTAGAGCGTTAAATTCTCTACAAGAATATGCTATGGACTCATTGAGATGATGTGCAAATGCCGAGCTAGAATAATGAAAAAATAAAAAAAATTTTTTCCCATGTTATTTAAACGTAAAATAGAAATTTACGATGAGCGACCTTTTAAAATCGATATTAAGAGCTCCCGTTTCCACAGGCTCCTTCTTTCATGACTAGGAAGATATTTCACTGCGTGTTTTGAAAATAAAAAAATAGTCGATTTTTTTGAACCGGTCTAATACATATATTTATTGGAACTATATACATAATTAAATATTTATAGGTTTCATATCAATAAAGTCTGATCAGATTTAATCATACATAGACATATATAACTACATATAAGTTTATATCAGTCATGTTTGATCAGATCCAATCATATATAAACTTATGCACGACTATACATGAATTTATATTAGCCATGTCTGATCAGATCTAATCATGTATAGACTTATATATGATTATATATGGGGTTATAACAGCTAGGTATGATTATATCTAATTATATATAGACTCATATATAATCAGATCTGATCATATACCCGATGAAAAAAGATTTTATACAATTATATATAGACTATATATAATTGGATGGAAAAAATGGCCCGATCCAATTGTATACAATTTGTATAGAAATTGTATATAATTATATAGACTTGTATACATTTTGTATAGAATTGTATAGAATTTTTATACAGTTGTGTACAATTGGATCGGGCCATTTTTTGTATATTATTTTATACAATTGTATAAAATCTTTTTTCATCGGGTATAGACTTATATACGGTTTTAAATGGAATTATAACAGCCAAGTATGATCATATCTAATTATATATAGACTCATATATGATCAGACCTGATCATACATAGACTTACATATGATTATATATGGAGTTAAAACAGCCAGGTATGATCATATCTAATTATATATAGACTCATATATAATCAGATCTGATCAGATCTAATTACATACAGACTTATATATAATCAGATCTGATCATATATAGACTTATACATGGGCTTATAACAGCCAGGTATGATCAGATCTAATTATGTATAGGGTCATATATAATTATATATGACCCCATATATAATCATGCATGATTATATATAACTTCATATATGATTATATATAATCATATATGATCATATGAAATCTTTTTTCATCGGGTAGATCATTAAAATAAATAAGGGTGTTGTTAAATTAACTATACTTATTGCAATAATTAACAAATAAATAGTTATTTTCATTTTCATAATCAACTGTTTGAAATCTCCGAGATGCGACAAGTTGTCGAGTAGACAATCTCGTCGAAAAGAAATATCTATGATTAAACCAAAAGTTTAAAACTTCAAATCTGTAACAGTATAAATTTACGAAACAGAAAATTATCGAAAGAAAATTGTAAAATATAAATCACATCGAAATATTATTTATATAAAATAATTAGTAATAGAATAATAAATACTTGAATTGAAATAAATGAAAACAATCATTGTCATCGAAACATAGAGTATATAGAAAGTTCTATTATCTAAAGATCGATTAAGTTCTACATTGCCAACTTCCGTGGACAGTTAATAACACCAAAAACTATAATACTGACGACAGTTAATTGTACTCTTTATTGTTAGCAAAAAACAAAATCTGTTTTGAAAACAGATTGCTGTAATTATAAAAGAACTAATTAATTAAATTTGTAAATTAATTGTGTGAGTTTATTTTGAATTAATAATTTAAAGATTAACCCTGGTACACTTTAAATAAATTTTTTTTTGTTTTTTTTTTTAGTTGCGATGTCATGTGTTTTAAAATAATATCATATATCTAACTAATTGATTTGTTTAAATAATGGAAAAATTTTATTAGATTTGTAGAGAAGATAATTTTTATTATAAAAATTTCTATCGCATAAGAAATGATCAATACAAAATTCTGTAGATATTTTTTTTTCTCAATAAATCAGATACATAAAAAAATTGAACATTAAAAAATTATTATAAAAATGCTTTTATGTAAACATTTTTCAAGACCAAATGTTCGTGCTTATAATTAAACATAATTAAAGAATGGAAATTAAATAATAAACTTGAAAACATAGTTAGTTGAGTTAAAATAAAGGTAAGTTTAAGCAAGAGGAAAAAATCCTCGCTGGAATATATTCCAATAATAATATATACCCAGTGAACACATGACCTTATTTTGACGTCATACGTAGGTTATAGCAATGTCGCGACATCTTATGTAAATTTGATGTCAATCTGACGTTCTACATGACTTTAATATGATGTAAAGCTTGTGACATCATATTGATGTAAGCATGATTCTTGTACGATGTCACAGTTATGACTTATGTATTACTTACGTTTGACATAGAATCTACATCACATTGTTATGTAGTAATAAAGTCATTATCCGTATATCATAATGACGTAATTTTAAAATCATACATTTATGTCAGTAGCAAAGTCACGGTTATACGTAATGTGGATGTCACTCTTAAATCATATCTTTACATCAGTGACAAGTCAGTATTTTACGCAATGCTGATGTAATATCCGAGTCATAGTTTTTTATCATCTATTTATTGAAATAAAACAATCATAGAATGAATTTTCAAACATGTGTAAATGTGTAAAAATAACAATTAAACGTCGAACATTTTTGTGGTCAAAGTAATCGATAAACTCGATAATAGATCATTCAGACGTTTTAGATTAAAACATTAGCGTGAGCATAAAAAAATTAACTTTATTTTTTTAAATGATATATCGAAAATATCATTTAGGATGACAAAGAAAATGTAACGACAGTTTGAACTCTTTTACTATTATGATTTTAAAGTTTAGTATCACAATTTTTTAATCGATTGAATTTCATACGATTTTGTGAAATTATTTAATGTTTCGCAAAATTTTATATAAGATTTTTTAAATTTCACATCACAACAAAAAATTAAAAAATTTGATGAAACTTAATGAAATTTTATACAATTATCATCAAGGTCGACAAATATTGCTTCTATAAAATTTCATTTAAGTTCATGGAGTTTTTTAAATTTTGTAAAAATCCATCACGAAAACTTATTAACTCTGTCTTTTCCGGCATTTCACTCTAAATACATCAATTAAGCACGAGATTTGAACTCTCGTGATGTGGACCAGTGAGCAACGTTCAGGACTATCAGCCAAGAGGAGCCGTCTTCGAACCCAGCAGACGCCCAGGATTTTTTCATCATTTAACGTTATCTAATCTTGTTTCAGAATTCACAATGCGTTCGCGCGGTAATAATCAAATCAAAAATTCGGTATTTCATTTTATTTTTTTCTTTTTCAAAATATTTTTTCCGAATTGATAATTTTGACATCACCCATATGTCATATTGACGTCATAGAAGGTCACACAGACATCACAATTACATCATGCATACGTCATTAGTTTTACATCATTATCTTACGTAAAAAAGTGGGAAATAATGAGTCACAGCTGACTCATTCGTGACTTATATCTTACGTATATGATGACATAGCGTAACGTCACTCTGACGTCAAATTTACGTCAATGTGTTTACTGGGAATATTCCAATATAATAATTTTTTTATGTATCTGATTTATTGAGAAAAAAAAATATCTACAGAATTTTGTATTGATCATTTCTTATGCGATAGAAATTGTTATAATAAAAATTATCTTCTCTATAAATCTAATTAAATTTTTTCATTATTTAAACAAATCAATTAGTTAGATATATGATATTATTTTAAAACACATGAAATCGCAACTAAAAAAAAAACAAAAAAAAATTTATTTAAAGTGTACCAGGGTTAATCTTTAAATTATTAATTCAAAATAAACTCACACAATTAATTTACAAATTTAATTAATTAGTTCTTTTATAATAACAGCAATCTGTTTTCAAAACAGATTTTGTTTATTGCTAACAATAAAGAGTACAATTAACTGTCGTCAGTATTATAGTTTTTGGTGTTATTAACTGTCCACGGAAGTTGGAAATGTAGAACTTAATCGATCTTTAGATAATAGAACTTTCTATATACTCTATGTTTCGATGACAATGATTGTTTTCATTTATTTCAATTCAAGTATTTATTATTCTATTACTAATTATTTTATATAAATAATATTTCGATGTGATTTATATTTTACAATTTTCTTTCGATAATTTTCTGTTTCGTAAATTTATACTGTTACAGATTTGAAGTTTTAAACTTTTGGTTTAATCATAGATATCTCTTTTCGACAAGATTGTCTACTCGACAACTTGTCGCATCTCGGAGATTTCGCATCGAACGAATGTCTTTTGGACAATGGCTCTGGCCCCCTTCACTGGCACCAACTTTCGCAGAAAGTTGGCGGTAACCTGTAGCCAAAAGCTGCAGAAGCTAGGGTTGTCGACAACTTGTCGTCAAGTTGGTCGCAAACTAATGAATACCAACTTTTTGACGTGCAACTCGTACTATCAGGGTAGTACATTCGTTGTCATTTATGCCTGGTCCCTCAAACTATAGAATCTCTACCAAACAGGGGGCCAGGCATTAATGACAATGAGTGTAAATTAATAAATTTGAACTGTGATGGTATGAAACTACCCAAGCGGCACACTGGTAACATATAGACATGAAAAAAGTTTTAACTTTTAAAAGTTGAATGTTAACCATCATCGATTCCCAAAAGTCGACTAATGTTCTACCGCAACGTATCCCTAATGTCCTTACAAGAAGTCATCTCATAAAGTAACAAATTGATAACATATATAAGTTAAAACAATGTTAACTACAAAATGATGATAAAATGTAATATTTAAGATTACGAAAAGATAACTTGAAAACCAAATTTTTACATTTTGTTGTCAAAATGAGTAAATTTTTGTTTATTTTATGGTTGACTTAATAATGACTATTATTTCAATATTAATTCAACACTTTGTTGCACATAGCAATAACATAATGTGAACTTAAGGATAAAATTTAGTTATGTAAAAATTATTTTATAAATGACTACAAGTTAATATTACTATTTAGGCGTATATATATAATTTTAATTAAATACATTTACAAAATTTATGACAAAAAGAATAAACAATATGCACCGTAAATATTTACGTACAGACAAAATTTAACAGCGAAATCCGTTTACTTCAGTGTCAAAAATTTTATACACGTATTCAATTAGTAATAATAATTTGTAAAAGAAAATTGATATTTTAGAAATTATATAAAATTTTTTTTGGGATTTTTCCAAGAAATATTTATTTTTTTTATTATTTGACTTTATGTCTTTTTCAAAAATATATAATGCATTCAATCGATATCTGAGAACGGTATATCTATGCGACTAATCATATTATGCCTTAGTTTAACATTTAATAAATATTATCAATAAATTAAATTTCTTTCAATATTTGCTTAAATAAGTTGGTCACCTTTAAGTTTAGTATTTGTTTTAAGGAATAAATAATAAACAAAAAGTTTATAGTTTTGAGTATTATAATATCAAAATAGTTATTTATTTACAATTTTCTGACTATAATAAATTATTAATAATATAGATCTTTTTTAAAAATAAATATAATAAACTTAAAAAATTACAAAAACAAAATTTGCGGCACGTGGTCCCGTTGGAACTAAGAGCTCAAACTTGAAGGGAATTTTTTCTGTCGTAATTGAAGCTGTTTGTGAGGTGATCGTAGTGAATTCAAAAAATCCTTTCAAGGAACACTTTACTGCACAATAATGTAAAGTTCCTGATTACTGCACTGTTAGAAGTATTTATTTGAGCCAAATAAGATTTATTAATAGTTAATAAATGATTTATTAAATGAGATTTATTTGAGCCAAATAAGCCATTTCTTAATAGTTAATAAATGGCTTATTTGAATAGAAAGAAATGACACATGAAGTTCAGGTTATAACTTTGAATGGAATGAGTGTGATTGTTAGTAAAAATTTATTATAAAATTTCATTTTTTTTTTATCTTTTGTATAATAATTTTTATCTTCAATTAACATTAATTGTGTGTATTATTTTCTTTAAAAAAATAAAATTAAACAGTCTTATAAAATATTTGTCATAACCTTACTTAATTAACATCACGTGTCATTTCTTTCTATTCAAATAAGCCATTTATTAACTATTAAGAAATGGCTTATTTGGCCCAAATAAATCTCATTTAATAAATCATTTATTAATTATTAACAAATATTTATTTGGCTCAAATAAATACTTCTAACAGTGTGTATTAGTGCAACAAAGATATACCGTTCACCCACATAGGTGCAAAAATGAGAAAAAGTAAAAACTTCTGATAAGGATGCAGAGTGATTTGATATGTTATTTGAAAAAAAAAATTAGATAAAAATAAAAAGAATATTTTTTTTTTTTGATCTTGTTATAACTCCAAAATTATAGTAGCTAAAAATCTGTAAAAATTCTGACAAGTAGCTGCTAATAGAAGGATAAAGTCTACTGAGTTTCAAATTTTTTGAACAATCACTTCGACCGAAATAAAAAATTAATTATTCAATGCCAAAAGCCCCGTGTTATTCAAACGGGAAACTTACATCGCTGTGCGGCACGAATTAAAATTGAGATAGAGACCTGAAACTTGGAGGATATTTTTTTTTATTTATTTTGAACCACATAAGCCTCTGGGAGCATAAAAATTCGAAAATGTCCAAAATAAGGACCACCCGACTAATGATTATTTTAAATTAGACTTTGCCATATTTTTATTTTTTAAAATTGAAGGTAACGGCCGTTCAGCTCTATTTTTATCTTATACTCTTAATATTAATTACATGTAATAATATTATTTTCGCTCAGAAAATTATCACTGCAGGAGATAATATTTACATTTTTATATATTAAGAGAAAAAAAACTCGACGTAACATTTTTTTAAACACGCAAAACTTACAATCAAAGTCATTAGTGCAATATTTAAAATAATATTAACAGTACTTTCGAACACCTTACTTATACACGGAACAAAAAAAGGTTAAAATTTACTCTAATTATCAATACATTTTATTGTTTCAAATAGTAATGCGGTGCCCGGGTGTGATTTTGTTGTATATTATGAAGTATAAGGTTAAAATATATGAGTGATCTGTTAAAATATACTTATGCTCAAAGAAAAAAAGTACAGGGTAAAGATATAGTTTTTAAAATTTCCAATAGTAAAAATTATTATTTTGAATTGTATAGTGTCAATGGCAGAATGATATTTTTTAGACTGACTATAATAAAAATTAAAACTTGAACCATAAATTTTAAAGTTTCAAACAATAAAAATCTGCAAGTCGATATATATAATTTCATCGTCGATCGTTATTTTATGTTATGCTACAATAGTAATCATTTTTTGTTCTAAACCCACATTTTTATTGTTTCGAATAATAAAAAAATATATTTTTTTGTTCTATTATATATTTTTTTATTTTGAATCATTTCTTTCCGCCCTAATTAAGAAAAATAATTCGAAATGAGTCAAAACAATTTGAAATGACTAAAAATAATTTGAATCAACTAATACACTTATCCAAAAAATTAAAGGAACAAAAAAATTTTATAAATTTTTTAGTGATTTTTAGAAGGCTGTATTTTTGTGAAAAATGATCATATCGAAAAAATTACAAAAGCAAATTGAAGCTTGAAATCTTTAGTTTGAAGATCTTCCAGCAAAATATTTTTTTGAGCCACGATTTTTGCGGAATCATAAGAAAAAGGTCGAGACAAAATTTTTCTAAATTTTTTGATTTTGTTTTTTAGGTCTACGGGGCCGGGAAAAATTTTTTCAAAAAAACGAATTTATGGCTCGTTTAGGAAATTTATTCAGCTACAATTTGCTTTTTTTTGTTTCTCTGTACGACAATTTGCTGCTGAGATATCAGCCTTCAAATGAAAAAGGATCCTTTTGTCTTTGATTATTGATATCTCAGCAAGTAATGGTCACACAGTAATTTTAAGGGCAGTTTAATAAACTTGAATAAATTCCCTACAAGCTCCATTTTCGATTTTTTCAAAAAAAAATTTTTTTTCATTCTTGATATCCATTGGAAAAACCCACAAAAAATTGCCATTTTCTGGTTTTTTAGTCAACTCATCGCTACTCTGCAAATATAGATAAAAAAAATAATGTTGCCAGGTAATTTTACAGCTTAATGTACCCCAAAAAACCCTGGAAATTTTCAGATTGATCCATTGAACCGTTTGTCCGGACCGATTGCTCAAAGTTTTACAAAACAATTAAAGGAACAAGTTTTGTTCCTTAATTTGTGTAATCATTACCAAAATGAAAAAATTAATTTTTTTTGGATTTTCTTTCATTTTTGCGTTAGTTATTCAGTAAATGTAAGATAAAGAGGAAAAAATAAAAATTTTCCAAAAAACGAAAAAAAATAACCGCCCGAATAAAACGTAAAAAAAAAAAAATGTAAAAAAATTTTTGTTTTCGTCTCGTTTTTTGGAAAATTTTTATTTTTTCCTCTTTATCTTTAGGATAGGATTAGGATTTAGTTGGTTTAACCGGGCACTCAGCTTATGTTAGCCATTGTACCCGGGCCCAGTGAGGACAATTTTATAGTTATCGGAAAGGATCGCGGTCCTGGTGATCATTGTTATTAGGCCTTGCTTTATTGCCAGTCCACCTAACAACGAACTTGCTAAGCCCACTGTCCTTCCGACAACTATTTGTAATTTGACTACTGTAGATACTATTGTTTGTGAGTTTATAGGTGGAGGAGACATAGTTTTTATTTTTTTTTTATTTCGGTGATTTCCCGCCCCGAGTCCAAGGAAACACGTCGCGGGATACAGCCGCTGTCAGCAGTCCCCACAAGTTCAAGAAGAACCGGGACCTGGCGTTAGCTAAGCCCACCGTCGTTCTCCCGTCACTATGAGCCCTAGCCTTCAGCTACCGTGGCCATCATACGTCGTGTCCTTGTCATCGGGGGGTCTTGTCATCCGAAATTATGTCTCTTAAGAAGTTAATGTGGGTGTTATTATGGTCCATCCTTCAGAGCCCACTGTGTAGGGTAAGGCACTTATACAATGGAGGATGCCTGTTATCCAAGGGCAACGTTGGTGGTGGAGGACTCCCTCTATCACTGCTTTGACACGTTGGCTTACACCAAAGCTAGAGGTTCTGCGAATGTTTATGGGCCTCTGCCGCCACCTATGCTCGGCCAATACCGGTGTTCTTCTTTGATAAGAAGCCCCACCCGCTAGCCTAGTCATAGAAGCAGCAGAGCCCTGCAGATTCGATCGAGTTTTTGTGTTCCGCTATCATTTTGTAATGAAATCGGCGCCACTTCAATTCGGTCGAAAAATTGTCGGTATTTCACCACCAGGGAGCTGACAATATAATGCACATAAATAGTATTGTGAAAATAAAATTCATTGGTGCATGCCGGGATCGAACCTGGTCCTACGCTTTGATAAGCAAGTACCTTGCTCGATAGGCTATTGCTAGCCCCACTGTCCTCTTTATCTTACATTTACTGAATAACTAACGCAAAAATGAAAGAAAATCCAAAAAAAATTAATTTTTTCATTTTGGTAATGATTACACAAATTAAGGAACAAAACTTGTTCCTTTAATTGTTTTGTAAAACTTTGAGCAATCGGTCCGGACAAACGGTTCAATGGATCAATCTGAAAATTTCCAGGGTTTTTTGGGGTACATTAAGCTGTAAAATTACCTGGCAACATTATTTTTTTTATCTATATTTGCAGAGTAGCGATGAGTTGACTAAAAAACCAGAAAATGGCAATTTTTTGTGGGTTTTTCCAATGGATATCAAGAATGAAAAAAAATTTTTTTTTGAAAAAATCGAAAATGGAGCTTGTAGGGAATTTATTCAAGTTTATTAAACTGCCCTTAAAATTACTGTGTGACCATTACTTGCTGAGATATCAATAATCAAAGACAAAAGGATCCTTTTTCATTTGAAGGCTGATATCTCAGCAGCAAATTGTCGTACAGAGAAACAAAAAAAAGCAAATTGTAGCTGAATAAATTTCCTAAACGAGCCATAAATTCGTTTTTTTGAAAAAATTTTTCCCGGCCCCGTAGACCTAAAAAACAAAATCAAAAAATTTAGAAAAATTTTGTCTCGACCTTTTTCTTATGATTCCGCAAAAATCGTGGCTCAAAAAAATATTTTGCTGGAAGATCTTCAAATTAAAGATTTCAAGCTTCAATTTGCTTTTGTAATTTTTTCGATACGATCATTTTTCACAAAAATACAGCCTTCTAAAAATCACTAAAAAATTTATAAAATTTTCTTGTTCCTTTAATTTTTTGGATAAGTGTATATAGATATGCACTTAGCATGGAGTAAATCAATTTTCTTAATGAGGGCGGCTTTTACCATTTGCTCTCGCAGTACAAGGTCCTATTCGGGTTTCTGATTTTACCCCCTCCTTCGCCCTTCTTCCTTTGTCTGATTTCTCATTGTTGTGCATCTAATTTATTGCATCCTTGTCTGTATTATGAATCATTGATTCAGTCTGTCACAGTATGTAGTTTTTCGAATTTTTATATGAAAAATCATCAGAAAAATTTCAGCTGACTCACGGGCTCGAACCGCCAACCTTTCGCGAACAGAGTCCAGTCCCTGGCACTTAGAGCGCTCGTCCACCGCATGCGTATGAGAATCGAAAGTTATTTCCGTACTTGAATGGATGACGGTAGCACATGAAATTTTATCGCATCAAACAATAAAATTTGATGAGGCTGACACATACCTTTTGCAAATTGACGAAGTATAATATACAGTTTCACATAGTCAATCTTCATTGATTTCAGTTGGAATATTTAATATTTGCTTTAATAATAAATATCCGTGAAAATTTATTTATTCCCGTTTATATAATTACACTGTGAAAAATCCGGAGTGAATCCGGATTGAAATTAAATCCGAATTCACTCTGCCACTCGGAGTTCCGGAGTTTTTGAAAAATCACTCCACATGCGGAGTGAATTGGGAGTTTTTTTTAGCGGAGTGATCTCGGAGTGATGCGGATTTTATTTCACTCCGTTCCAGAGTTTTAACATTTAAATTAATTTATATTAAATTGTTAAACAGCGTGTGTGTCTGAGTGCGAGTGTCTGTGGATGTGTGTGTGTGCGAATGTGCGCGTGTGTGTGTTCGGGTGTGTGCGTTCATGCGAATGTGTTCGTGTGTGTGTGTGTGTGTGTGTGTGTGTGTGTGTGTGTGTGTGTGTGTGTGTGTGTGTGCGTGTGTGCGCGTGTGTGCGAATATGTGCGTGTGTGTGTTCGGGTGTGTGTGCGTGTGTGCGTGTCGGTTGATCAGTACTGTAATACACGAATTTTTATTTCGATTTTACTTAGTGGAGTTATATTTTATTAATAATACTTTTAAAACTCCCCTCCGGAGTGAAATTCACTCTGGAGGGATTAAATTAATAGAAAATTATTCACTCCGTGAAAACTCCCCTGCGGAGTGAATTTCACTCCGAGGGGAGTGAATAATTAAAAATTCAATCACTCCGCATTCACTCCGGATTTAATCCGCATTCACTCCGCGAATTTTTTACAGTGTAAATTTGACTGTTGATTAATATTAAAATTTAAAAACAACTGCTGGTAAAGTTTCTTAGTTGAAGGACTTTACAAAATAAAGTTCTAAATAAATTTATTATTTTGTATCCTTTATATTTTCATTGTTTGAGACTTTAATTTCTTAATTTACAAACGATAGATATTGAAGTTTTGGCTATTAATCTTTAAAGTTTAATTTTTTTAGTATTTACTTTGTCTTTTTTATAGTTTCAAATGATAATTTTATCTGAATAAACTGTATATTTTAGCATTTGATTTATAATTATTATTTGTAAAATATTAAAATCACGATATAACTATTTGAATTAATATTAATTGCTAAAAATATTATAATTATTAGACATCAAACTTTTTTTATTACAGTTCCTTTTTTTCCGTGTAACTATTACTTTAGCTTTAAATTTACGACATTCATGTTTCGTCAAATTAATATATATGACAGCGTAGCTTTTTTTCTCAACTTATTTTGATATCAATGATATGTGGTAGGATTATTTTAACTTTGAAAATAATCACAGGATGAGATCACAGTAAATATTTCGATATTAAATCTACAAGGAAACTTAGCATAACATTTTTTAAAACACCCCTGATTAAACAACTGAATTCGACCGGATTAAAAATTTTAATTCTGTTATATTCTGTCGAATTCTGCAAAACAGAATTCAACTGAATTGAAAATTTGAATTTGAATTAAACAGAATAAAACCGATTTAAAAATTTCAAATTCGTTTTAAGTCAGTTCAATTCGGATTCAGAACCAGAAATCGGAGAATTACTTTCGAATTAATCAGAATTAAATCGAATAGAATTATTTAAACTCGTTTTAATTTGGACAAATTCTGGTTTTCCTGCCGAATTAGGCAGAATTTATTTTTAAGTTACGTACCGAATTAACAGAATTTGTCTGAATTAAATAGAATTAAAAATTCAATTCTTTTTAATTCGATCGAATTTAGTTGTTTAATCAGGGACTCAACACTTTTAATCAAAGTCATTTATGCAATAAAGTAAAAGACCTAGTACCTGATCATTCCATGTATTTGTATATCTATATTGAGTAGAATATAGTAAATATAGATATACAAATACATGAGCGACCAGGTACTTGTATCTCTTACCGTATTTAAGATAATAGTAAAAGTAATTTTGAAACTTTTGTTTATAACTACTAGTGTGTTAATAAACTTTTTTCTTATAAATTGTAGTAATTGAAATTTTAGTAACGTAGTTATTTTCTTGTTAAATTAAAAAATACCTTATATTTATAATATAGAACTATTACTCCAGCTACGAATTATGTTTCTGGATTGTAAAAATGAATTATTCATGGAAACAAAAATATTAGACATTAATGTCATCATGTAATGTAGCATCTACTATATGACCATCGAAACAGGCACTTGTCACTCTGTTAAATAACAAAGGAGTACCGTGCCAGAATTGTTTTCAAGTATAGAATATAACAACTCTGAAATATATATCTAACCAGGAACAGCACAAGAGGTTGGGTGCGATCTAGTGGCGAGCACTGAACTACTTCCGCTGCTGCCTAGCACCGGTGACTTTCTCCTCCTCCATATATATCTTCTCACAGTAAATTTTTCTCTTCAGTCTTTTACATTAAAAATTAAAGAAAATAAAAAAAAAGTTGAGAAATCATTATATATATATATATATAAAAGGAAAGTGTATGTTTGTATGTCCAGCCTTTTCTTCATGACCACTCACTGCCACCCACTCATGGTTGCAGTGGTAGATAGCCCTTGGGCTGCACTCGCAAGTAAGGGAGATTGGTAACGGTGGGTGGAAGTGGGTGGATGTGGGTAGTAAAAATGTGTGATGGGATACTTCTGTCTCTTTTTTAACACATTTTACGCCTCATATAACTCGAGATTGTGCTGAATGTCGTTATATGCGTTTATGAGTGACTTTGTTGAATATTAAGAACTTCTCCAGAATATTCTAGATTCATCCAGAATCTTCGAGATTGTTCTCGAAATTTCGAAAATGATTTTACAAGTTTAGAAATTTATAGAACAATTCAGAACGTTCTGGACTGATGAGAATCATTTGTACATGATTTAAAAAATTTAGATCATGAGTTTGGTCGCGGTGGGTGGAAGTGGGTGGTTGTGGGTAGCGAAAATGTGAAAATATATATTTCTGTCCTTTTCTAATACATGAGGACTTCTGAAAAGATCTCAAAATTTCTGTTATGATCAAGAAAGTTACAAAATATTTAGAACTGTTATTATCGATCAGGAATGTTCTAGAATATTTTAAAATGAGTGCAAACTATTGTAATCGATTTATAATGTTCGAGAAATTTCTAGAATGATCTAGAAAATTTGAAAATGAGTGCAAACTATTGTAATCGATTTAGAATGTTCGAGAAATTTCTAGAATGATCTAGAAAATTTAAAAATGAGTGCAAACTATTATTATCAATTTAAAACGTTCAAGAACGTTCTGGAAATGTCCCGATTGATCTAGAAAGTTCCAAAATATCCAAAACTGTTATTATTGATTTAGAATGTTCAAGAACGTTCTAGAAGTTTTCCGATTGATCTAGAAAGTATCAAAATGGGTGCAAATTATTATGATCGATATCCGAATGAATCTGGCATTATAGAAAATAGAAATCTATAATATCTACATTAAAAAATGTATCCTTATATATTTTCTATACCATTATACATACGATGTTTTTTAACCCGAGCAACGCCGGGTTTCGCTGCTAGTTATCGATAAACAAGTGCCTTTTCGACGAAAATTTGTTTAACCTCACCGAAAATTATGGTTTTGGTTTTATTCAATTCGAAATGGCAACTAGAAAAAATCTTAAAGTGGAAAATGGGGGCTCGCAAAAATTGTATAAGTTGTAAACCATTTAGTAAAAAAAAAAGAAGAGGTTTGGTTTTTTGCAAATATTTCGAAAACTCCCTGATTAAGAAATCTAATTTGGGATGATTCGAGATTATGTACACACTGAGAATCTTATAGCAATGCTTCTTATCGAGGATTCTTAATAGTTACCATACTGTATAGTTATTTTAGAATTTTATACAATAATGTTATTAAAAACCATCATATGATGTTAACTATTAATTTCCCCGAGTAATAATCACTACAATAGTAGCGTAGGTAACAATTTTTGCTATAACGCGATGGTAATAGTTACCATCGCGTATGTAAGAGTCACAACAGCTTTTTGATTATACACTTAATTGTATTTCTTACACTGAAATCAAAATAAGCATACTCGATTGTTTGTTTACGTTTATAACAGTGCGTACTCCAACCTCCAACTGTCAATTCATAAGGGAGCTGCCATTTTTTAAGGCTTGCTCGCCCTTTACCGTATAGTTCAACGTACTAAAAAAATTTGAATTTCCAAATAACTTCTAATCTTCAAAATGGAGAAAACTATTTCTTTATCTTAGTCAAATATTGATTTATTTATTAAATGATAATAGATAAACTTATTTGTCATCCCAGGTTACTCTGGTACACTCTCAGTTGCTCACTGGAAAAAACATATACCTTCGATCCTCAAGACTGCTGGGACTAGACTCAAACTGCTAGACCTAGACGCTATCAAGATTAAACCCAGCTGCCAAATTACACTACACAAAAGCCTAGCCTCTCGGACATCAGCATACCTGCATAACAATCCTTTGTATCTCTCTGGGGTGATTGCACCAACCAGACTGGCAAAAATTTGAGAAATTGATTCACATTTTTCTAAAATGTCCTATATATAAACCCTACAGAGATCATTTTGTAACACCCTTGTCGGATCCACGATTTATTGATCCCTCGGATATACTTTTTTCCCGATCAAGCGATTTCTCTTCGACCACAATCAAATCCCTATTTTTATTCGTTACTCGGGCTTTAAAATTTGACGATTAAACGAGCACGCCGAAGGCGTGCGAAGTTTGATCGTAATTATACTACGAGCCTCGTTCGAAGAGATTAATAATAATAATAGTATATTTATTACTAGGTAGTTACCTCAATGGTCACTAGAGTGCATAACTTGTTTAGAGTAATCCAAAAATATCAGGTCTCCTTATCTCGAACTCCCCCTTTGTCTCTCATATTTTAGAGTTAAACGTGTAAAAGAAATAGAAAATTGGCCTCTCAAATCTTCCTCCGAAGGGCCGGGTGTCCAAAGGTCTTCTTTGCGGTGGTGGGACCTTAATCTCTTCGAACGAGGCTCGTAGTATAATTACGATCAAGCTTCGCACGCCTTCGGCGTGCTCGTTTAATCGTCAAGTTATACTACAAGCCTCGTTCTCGAGATTAATAATAATAATAGTATATTTATTACCAGGTAGCAGTTTAGAGATATTGGCCAAATTTTCTATTTATTTATTCATATGTTTTATTTCTTTCCATTTAACACTCTTCATAAAATTTAAGTAAGCCTAACTTAACATCTAAAAGGAACTTAGTTTGTATTTGTTAATCGACCACACCTCTAGCGAACGTTTAGATGTCTGCTATAATCGGTCTGTTGTTAACCCGTGCGAACATTCCTGATCCTCCCGACCAGCCCGCTGTTTTTCTAATGGAATCCAAGCTAACCCCTTTGCAGTAAGCAGCTGAAGTTGCAGCATGTCTCGTCGAGTGTCCTGAGAATACCGCGGTGTCTACTCCGCTCTTGGTCAAGACCGTCTTTATCCATGTACTGATGGTTTGACTCGAGACGGCTTTAAACGGTTTTTTAGTTGATATGCACAGCTCCTTCAACTCCCCTCGTGCTGCTTTCGATTTTTCGATGTAATACTTCAGTGTTGTCGCCACACACAACTCTGGCTTTTGTTTAAGGGACGGTAACACTAGCAACGGTTGCAAGCGTCCCCGACCTGACGTTTTCAACAATTTTGTGATTTTGATCTCCAAAGCATTTCTTTGTTCTACAATATTAGCTATTTCTATCGCTGCCAACGTTTGGGCCCGGTGAGCGGTGCATAATGCTAAAAGTGTCACCACTTTTAGCGTAATCGATATATCGATAGGTCCTCTAACGGGAACAACCCTGCCAAATAATCGAGGACCTTCGCTACGTCCCATGTGACAGCATATCTAGGCGTTGCAGGTTTCAGTCTAAATGCTCCCTTCATAAATCTAGCTACAAGAGGATCTGCTCCAAATTTTTCTTTAGCTATCAGGGAAACTGCCGACCTTAGAGTATTCAGCCATGAGTACGACACTCCTTCTTTTTGTTTGTCAGTTGAGAAAAGTAGGATAGTTTGGCTATCCGGCTCTAGAGGGTCGATGCCATTCAACGTGCAAAACTCGCTCCATTATTGGAGGGCTGACTGGTATTGCTTTAAGGGGGGGGGGGGGGGTAGGGGTTTAAAGGCGAAAAAAAAGCATATTTTTATGATTTTTTCTCAACGAAATGAGTAATATAATTTCATTTAACTTAATGACATATTGTTATACAACTTATAAACTATATCAGAAAAAATTTTCATTGGAAAATATAGAAAAATAAGCCGGTGACGTGGAATCTCCCGAGGCGCCTTCAAAAAAAGTTGTTTTGCGGTGAACATCATAGCTCCATACAGGATCATGTGAAAAAAAAAATTGATATGCATTTTAAAGGTGATGTATTTCTCATGGTAATGACGAAGCGTTTTTTTTTTTTTTTTTTTTTTTTTTTCAATTTTTTACAGCACTTGGAAGTGAAAAACGCGATTTTAGCTCAAAAAATCGACTTTAATTTGTTATTAAAAAATAGAAAAAAATGAAAAAAAAAAAAAAAACGCTTCGTGGTTACCTGTTGATTTGTTAGAAGAAGTAATGTTCAAATTTTCAAAGCGATCGGTTCAGTACATTTTGAGTGATGATGTTCACGGACTTTCAAAATAACGTTCTCGGGAAAATCGATTTAAAGTTTTTTTTACGTGAAAATTCGAAATAAACCATCAATAAAAGAATATGAATTTTTATACTTACATAGAGTCATCAATGCCAGCTCCATACAATGAAACACTGTCATTCAGTGTATCCAATGCATCTTTTTGCTCTTGTCTACGTTGAATTCTAGCCTCTTTTGTTGTAAGCGCAGCTTCTTCGTTCGCTCGGGTTATTCGTAGTTCATCAGTTAGGCGCGCCCACTGGTGAGCACTTGGGCCTGTAGAGATGCCCATTTCATCCAAAAAGGCCAAAAGAGCAAAAGATCCTTCATTGAAAACGGATGCTGCTACATTTGCTACAATTTCAACAACGATTGCAGTACCGCTTACTGATTTGGGAGAGATTCTCCAAATGAGTTGATTGAGACTCTCGTTGTTATTTTGCGTGAAACCTCCGAGACACCGCTGCAATAGTGCGTCTTTGCTCAAATCTTCATAGATTGGCTTTATGGCTGTTGTAACATCTATAGGAAGAGCATTGTAGCTGTGTTTGAACGAATCCAGAGTATTCGCAGCTGCCGATTTTTGCCATTCACACCAAGAGTCCTCACCGCTCGGGCATTTGTCGTGCTGTGGTTTCTCGTCTGTCGAGCAGTAGTGATAGTATGTCGCCCAAATCGCATTTTTCATTTTCGTTACACAATCGTGGTTGCGTCGAATGGCCAGTCCATAATATACGGTCAATTTATCTATCATTTTTGCAGTGATTTTACCTTTTCCAGATAGACTTTTCCTCTTTATTTTTTTGCCTTTTTTAGTTTCACTATCGACCACAGTTATTTTTACTAGTTCGCGTAAACGTGTACCCATTCTTTTCTGCACGTGTCCTATGCACTCTTTCTTATTTATTGTGAAATCTTCACCATACGGTTTTGAATTTATCACACCACTGTAGGTTTTTGAGTCACCATCTCCTATATAATTTTTAAACATCACTCCATAATATTCTGCGGACCGTTTGAACATCTGTATAATAGCGCTTACTTCCATGTTACCTGATGGACCTTCATGATTTGCTTTACAGTCTCCGCTGTTGACGTGTTCTTCGTGCCATTCTTCAAATTCGGCAGTACCTAACTTATTTTCCCAAGTTTTACATTGGTGGCAATAAGAACTCTTGACAAATATATCAATAACCTTTCCCGTGTAGTAACCGATCAAAGAAGAGACACCGAATAGCGAAGTGAACCCACGCTTCTTCCACGTTCCGTCACCTGATATAGTTAATTCGTTAGAATCTTCTACGTTATTCGCTTCGTATGTTTCCTCTTTTTCTTCTTTTACAGCAGCAGCAAGAAATCTTTTCGTAACATCATTTACAGCCGTATGTATCTTCTGTATATGTGTGTTATAACATGATCTTGATAAGAAAGATTCCGCTAAATCCATCAAACCGCAAAACTTATTACATCCAGCTAAGCCTAGGCCTAACAGACGCATCACGAAAGCAAAACGATGATTCACTTCATAATATGATTTCTTTGACTCTGTTTTCACTCTTTCACTAGTCGGAATATACCGAGGCGCTTTGCATTTTTCACATGACACTTTGATGGTGAAAGCTATACCTTCGGCTTTGCATGTGCGAAACTTCATTTTTCCATCACATTCAACGCACTTCACTAATGTACTTAGCGTTGAGAATACTAACAAGAAGTCTATAATCCTGTAATGTTTCTCCAAATCTTGCTCTACATGTTGAGAAGTACTGAGTTTTATTTTTTTATGCGACGCGCTGGACGCTTCAACACTATCATTTTCACGTTTTGAGATAGATCTTCTTCTCGGTCGACCCACAATAGTGCCACTTTCCAGGCGATCTTTCCGAGATAATTTCTTTGGCATTTTGCAAATAAATAAATAAATAAATTACCAAACAACACTAATCGAGTGAAAGTACAACT
Source organism: Microplitis mediator (assembly GCF_029852145.1). NCBI lineage: Eukaryota > Metazoa > Arthropoda > Insecta > Hymenoptera > Braconidae > Microplitis > Microplitis mediator. Next base: position 10,386,798 of record NC_079971.1, read on the forward strand.
GTAAACGAACAAACAGGAACGAAAATTTAATAATAATTTCGAGAAAATTTTAGCTCTGTGAGAGTACACAACCGTTCAGCACAAAGTTTGCCAGTAAACTAGTATATACTCGATGTAACTGAAAATATATAATATGTACAAGGTCAGTGTACATCCTATGAAAGACACACAGACGTAAAAAAGGATTTGGGGAAACAAAAGAAATTCCAGCTGCTTTCTACTAGGGATCTCGAGCGGCTACCGAGCTAGTATAAAAATCAGGCATCACGGCCGGTCGTTTGAAACGTTGTAACTCCGTTAGTTGTACTCGGATTGATTTGAAATTTGTACACAATATTCTTGACATATTGTTCATTCAGAAAAAAAATTAAAAATAAAATTAAAAAAAAAAAAATTAAGAACCCTACCCCCCCCCCTTAAAGATAAGTCCGCTAGCGACGACAACATCACTTCCGCTAATTCTTCTGGAGATCCTCTTTTAATAAAGGCTTGTTTGATAATTGACCTTCCATCAATTCTAGCGACACTGATCTCGAGATAGAGCGGATACCACGCTTGATTGGGCCAATTAGGTACCACGACTACTCCTGCAGCCCCTTCTAGTTTTATTTTGTTCAATACTCGGAGAATAAATGCGAATGGCGGAAACGCATAAAATTTTAATTTATTCCAACTAATCGTGAATGCATCAATTTCAAGAGTGCTGGCATCTGGAAATCGCGAACAGAAATTAGTGTATTTCCTATTCGCACTTGTAGCAAACAGATCTATATCTTATGCTCCGAAAGTTTCGACAATATTCATGAATGCATCCACGGAAAGAAAATTCTACCAAAATTTACGATGTTAGCATCGTAATCTCGGACTAGACTTTTATTAATGTCAATTTTTAAATGTTTTGTTTCAAAATTTATTATGTGGGTTATATTTTTTACTATTTAACATCGTAATTTTAACAAAGACTTTTAGGATTAAAAATTACTGCAAAAATTACACTTAACATCGTAAAAAAAAAAATAAATAAAAATTACACTTTAAAAACTATATTTATTCGTACATTTAATATTTCTATTTACTTTTTAACAAAATAAATATTACAGTGCTGCCTCTGTTATAATACGATGGAAGCTATAAAAAGTACGATGTTACATCGTACTTTTTAAATAGTAACTGGGTCCTCCGCAAGAGGCGCTCTCGTGACTTATGACTGTTCATTCAAATCGTTTATATGGATATTGAAAACAACATATAGTGTGGGCCCTTCAGTGGCCGAGTGGTCCAAGGCGTCGGACACTTCGCACTCAAAAGGACTCGGGTTCGAATCCAACTGCCGAACGATTATTATTTTAATCTTTTATTTAAAATTTCTCTTCAAATTTTACGATGTTACATCGTAATTTATATTAAAGAGCTTAAAACTTCGTATTATTTGTCTGAAGTATAATTTCTTAAATGAAATTTCCAACCCTACATCGTAAAAATTACGATGTGAAAAGTCTAGTCCACCAATACTATAATTAATAGGACAAATTACGATGTTAGCATTGTAAATTTAACTAGAATTTTTTTTTCCGTGTACTCTGCTAGCTCCCATTCTGTGTCGTCATTAGCAAGCTTTGACAAACCATCAGCTTCAACGTTTTCTTCTGATGAGATGTAGGAAGAAAATAAAAAATTATTTCTCGCCTACGCCCATTGCCAAATCTCCCGTGTCAACTCAGTAAACTCCGGATGCCTTGTACCGCTTATCTTGTTGACGTACGCTATCGTGGTCGTGTTGTCTATCCTCAATAGAATTCGCTTTCCCTCAGTATCCAATGCCAAAGCTTCCAGAGCTAGTTTGACTACGAACAACTCTTTAAAATTGATAGGCCACCTCGCCTGGCTCTCGTCCCAGAACCCATGAATACTACTTTGCCTATCCGTCGCACCCCAACCTAAGTTTGAAGCATCCGTAAAAATTATTTTGCTGAAGTCAACACTTTTGATTTTACTAATGCCCAAGCTTGCTCAGATGTTCTGTCTTATCGCTCGTCAATTCCACTAGCATATTACCTGTGTCTATCGTAAATCCCAGAAAATTACATCTCTTTTCCGGAAGTAGATTGCTCTTCTTTTTATTTATTAAAAATTCCAAAGACTCAAGAAGTTTCACCGTGGCCTCAACATTCTTTGAACATTTATCTTTCGAATCCTCAACACAAAGAACGTCATCTAGGTAGACTACTGACTTAAAGCCTCTAGCTCGCAGACATTTCATCACCGGTTTTAGTACTTTAGTGAATACGTAAGGACAAGTGCAAAGACTAAATACCAAACATCTAAATTGATACATCTTTCCTCGGAATCTAAATCTCAGAAACTTCCGCCTTGACGGATGAACTGATAAAAGATAGTATGCATCCTCCATATCTAGGTTTGCTAAATAATAATCACGAAAAACCAGCCCCCTAGCCGTTCTTAAATCTTCCATCTTAAAATGAGATGGAGTTATAAACTCATTCAGGAGTTTAAGGTTTAAAATAAATCGGTCAGAACCATCTTTCTTCGGAATTAAAAAGTATGACGATAAGAATCGCCCTTGCTCCCAGCTACATTCCTCAATCGCGCACTTATTAAGTAATTTCTGGGCCGTCGACTAAAACCTATAGATCTCATTACCCTCAATTGTTTCCATGGGCTCTCTCAACTGTACCATCTGACTATTAAACGGTATTTTATAACCTTTTATACAACCCAATACAAACTCATTTTCCGTTATCTTTTTCCAAGCTCCGTAAAAACCTCTTAAACGTCCTGCAATCATACTTACTGGAGTTATTGGGTCTTGAGCTTGAGATTTCTCGCCGGAGGACCCGTGTTCCTCGCCCCTTGTCGGTTTTGCCTGGAAGGAACCTTCTGATTCTGCCGAAACGGAAGGCGTGGACGGGACTGGCCCCAACTGCCCTGATGGATGGGACCGGACCTTCGTCCCACCGGGCGAAACGAGTTTAAATTCTTACTCATGTTGCTTCCACCTCTCATCGCTGTCTTAGGTGTGGACACCACCTTCTCCGCTGCTTTTATCGATTAAATATTATCAACCAGATTCTTACCAAACAAAAATTCGTCTGTTTTCGCTTTTTCCAAAATATCTTTTGTCGCTTTTTCAAAAGCGGGCATTATTGTTGCCTTCCTAGATATCGATTTCTGATGAAAAGTGTCAGCTAGGATCTTTGTAGCCTCGAATAATTTTTCAAATGTATCCTCAACATCTATGTCTTCAGTTTCCGTTATTAGAGTTGAAGCCACAGAGCCTACCGCCATCAGCGCCGACCCAATAGCGTTTTGTGTTTCCATTCTGAACGAATCTCTTTTCTTAGCACTGGCTGATAATTTTGACTCTATCTCTAGGTTAATTTTTGGAGCTTCGAAACCCTCTGACCTCTCATATTTTGTCAAAAGTTTCTCTTTCTCCTCCGTGTCTAGACCTTTTTCGGTCCAATATTTCAGCCGCTTCTTTATAGACAGGTGCAATTTTAACAAAGAACCTTTTGCCTCCGATGGATCCTCACCCAAAATGTTTTTCAACCCTTCTGGAAGATCTAGTTCTGCTTCCACCCCCTCAGGGTCCACATTTTCGTCCTTATCTACAACCAGAAAAACAACAACTTTGACACTAGTTCGGTATTTCTCCGCTAGATGTCGGTGGATTCTCAGTTCACCATAACTAATTTTCTGTCTTGTTGTTAACAACAAGCGCCTAACAATAGTTATTAACTAATTACAATTAATTATTGCTCATATTTGACAAAGACCCAATTACTGATCAGTTCTGCCGCTCGTGCAGACGCTACAGTTTTCTGTCATGGCGTGTACTGCCTGTCAAGGTATAAACGTAACATGTGTGTGCCGTATGCGTACATGGCGTGCCTGGTAGTCGTCTTACCTCCCGTGAAAGCGCGAGCCTAGTTCCGCCATCTTTTTTTTTTGTTTACACCAATTAACGCATAATATATGATGCGAAAATACCTTTTTCCATTTCAGAATCCTCATCTTTTCCCAAAAACTCCTCGATCATCGATGGAGACTTTTGAATATCGTTTAAAATTTCTCCCTCGCTTTCAGACTCTGTCCCGTCTTCATCGTGCTGTTTCTCGGCGTCCTCTCGCTCTTTAGCCAACGAATCTTTATTTAAGTCCACTTGTTATTTAATTAAACAAATTACTCATTTATTTTTAACTTCCCGCTAAGAAAATTGTAAATTTTAAAAAATCCGGGAAGTTATTGGTTTCGGTCCGATTTACGAAAATCGAATTTTCATCAGATGTCGGTGTTTCGAGGTCCTAGAAAGCTATTCTGACTAATTTCAAGATGATGTCCGAGTGTATGTATGTATGTATGCATGTATGTACGTACGTACGTATGTAAATACCTGTATCTTTCGAACGGATGAACCGATTTTGAACTTTAAGGTGTCATTCGACGCGGCTTGTCAATATCTTGAAGCTGTAAAAAATTCAACTTGATCGGTAGGGCTCGTTCAGAGATATTCCAAAAATAAAATTTTTTCAAAAATGTTTTTTTTGATAAATTTTAATGTGCTCGATGGATTGATTCAAAAATCGACTGGGCTCTAAAGCTTTATAAGTTGCGTCGAATGCCACCAAAAAATCAAAGTCGGTTCATTCGTTCAAGAGAAACCGTTGTCGAAAGAAATAAAAAAAAAAATTTTTTTACTTTTTTTTTAAATATCTCAGAAACGACTAGATAAATCAATTCCAAAATCTGATCGGCTTTAGAACTCGATAAAATACAACGATTGCCACCTCAATCGTCTCAATCAGTTCATTCGTTCGCAAGATATCGTGGGAGAAAGAAGTTCTAAAAAACGGTTTTTTTCGACAAGAACGACATACAAAAGTATTTCCGAGCTCGGAGAGCTTGAAAATGTATTCACGATCATTTTTTCGAGCTCAAGGAGCTAGAAAACAGCGGGAAGTTTTGGGGCTGGCCCGCAGGGTCAACTGATAGACCGATTTTGTTTTTTTTATAACCGTAAAAAATACTTTCAATGTTAACCTGATGTTCACTCTAGTGCACAACAAAGAGATATAAGAGACATAGGGGGATTTCGAGGTAAGGAGACCTGATATTTTTGGATTACTCTAAACAAGTTGTGCACTCTAGTGACCATTGAGGTAACTACCTGGTAATAAATATACTGTTATTAGTCTAAGATCCGAAATTAAATCGACCTTCACCGGGCTGATAATTCAATAAAACTTATTCTATAATTAATTTAGTATATTAAAAAATATATTAAAAATAGGTTGTCTGAAAAAATCCTGTACAGAGTATTTTTAATTATTTTTTGAAAAATGATGTTTTATAAAATTTTGCATCATCATGATAATGATATAAATTTTATCCTGACTTAAAGTATAAAACATATAGAATGTGCCAACGTTGGGTTGTCTATTATTTACCTCTAGAAACTACTGGGTTGCCAGGTGTAAACAGGTACATCGATGTCAGTTACCTTCACTCGTTATGATAACTTAAAAAATATTATACCACAATGGAGGGGTTAAGGTACTTTTCCTACTTACATCAAACACGACTGAAATGTTGTGTCTTTTATTATTACACAGTATACTTACCTCGGATCTCTCTGTCACTCATGTCCACACGCGTTAAAATTGAAATCTTTAAAATTCGCTAACCGCTATTAGGACCAAATTTTTTGCAGACAACCCTATATCAACGTGTTCGCAATTAAACGGCGCTTATGGTGATATAAGATTTTTTAAATTATCATGACGAGCGTAGGTAACTGGCATCGATATACCTGTTTACCCCTGGCAACCCAGTAGTTTCTACACGTAAATAATAGACAACCCAACGTTGGCACATTCTAAATGTTTCATATTTTAAGTTAGGATAAAATTTATATCATTGTCATGATGTTGCAAAATTTTATGAAAAATCAATTTTCAAAAAATAATTAAAAATACTCTGTACAGGATTTTTTCGAACAACCTATTTTTAATATATTTTTTATTATACTAAATTTATTATAAAATAAGCTTTATTGAATTATCAGCCCGGTGAAGGTCGATTTTAGTTCGGATCTTCTACTATATTATTATTAATCTCGAGAACGAGGCTCGTAGTATAATTGAGAGCTTTTTATCAAGGTCAATAACATGATCTAATTCTACTCTCTGGCTAGCGTTTATATTGACACCAAAGGTTATGATTAATTGATTAATCATTCAATAATTAATTAATGTAACGGGACCTAAGTCCACCTCCTCCACGGAAGCCGTTTCCTCGCCCTTTTGGGCACACACGCGTTGCGAAATCCCATCTCTTTTACCCAGACGACACTCTCAGTCGAAACCAAGAGTGGACATTTACTGGGGGTATAATCAAAAATCCCCATTGCGTGTGGTATCTAACCACAGCCATCACGAGTCCTACCTCACTCGGCCCCCCATTCCTTCCATCCCAGAAAAGAAAGAGACTCTAGCCGAAATAAGGCTTGGAATGGGGCCCCCATGGTACCAATTCCCTGTATTGGTCTACAGGCTGCAGATAAGTGGTGAGTTGCAGCATAACTCATTACCCTAAAAAGGGTTTCTTCCACGTTATCCCACTTGGATCTCAGGACGGCAACTATTATAGATTGCCCTCTACCGTCATCACCAAGTGATTATCATTTGCTAACTATAGCTTGTGATAGTATTGTGTACGGGCTTGCATACCTTAGAAGTTTAAGACAGTCAAAAGGGTAGGTCTCACCCGCGCAGAGGTACCTATTTGCTTCCTGCAACCACGGAGTTGCCACATGTTACAAGGTGCAAAACATGCGGGCACTGCTAACGGTTGGAGTAATAGTCTCAGAACCCACGAAGAGGGTGGTACTTGCTTGGTCTGACGCCCCCTAGAGGGCGCCAAAACCTCTTCTGAGTAATCATCCAATAATTGATAGTGTTCAGTCACGAGCTTGATTAATTTGAAAAGCTTCGTGCACTTTCGCTACGTCCGGGGGATACACAAAGTGCTGTCGCTATTGATTGTGAACTTACTATTCTGGAAAGTTCACGGACTCTTGTCAAAAAAAGATGCCTCCAATCTCGCTTGGAAATGATTAATCATTCGCTACACTAATCTCGTCGATACATTAGGACGCTACATAGATGGATTCGCTTATTGAGGCACCGCTTCTCGCCAAGGTACCGAATAGTTCCAATTTCGATATCTTTTACAGAAATTTCTAACTCTTTCTGCTTTCAGTTAACTTATTCTCTATTAATTGATGTCTTACTCACTACCGCTATTATAAAGTTGAATTCGCTCACAGGAAGTACATGTACTGCTCGTGTACTGATTGATCAAGGATCGGAGCTATCCTTTGTAAGGCATTTGTTAATCAAGAAGCTGGATATACCACTCAGTAAAGCAGCTGTAATATTACGTGGAATTGGTAATGTGTCAGCTGGGCATTCACTTGGGTCATGCAAGATGACGCTGCATTCGCTACATAGTACCACTTCTATCACCATCCAATCTCATGTGCTTGCTCTATTAACGGTAAACTTACCGTCATTCACGCTAACTAACAAGAAATGGCCACATATAACTGGTCTACAACTCGCTGATCCAGTCTTCTTAACTCCGCGACCTATCGACATCATTCTGGGTGCAGCACTAGCTGCACATATAATCAATGCTAAAATAAGGAAGGGGAATGATAATGACCCAATCGCCCAGTCAACATCGCTTGGCTGGATCATTTATGGTTTTGTGGACACCACTACACAAAAATTGACTGCCTATGGTCATCATGTCACTGTTGATGACCAACTACAAGACTTGTTGAGCAAGTTTTGGTATCAAGAAGAGCCACAGACAGAATTCGCTACACGCTATACCGAAGAAGAAGAAGAGTGTGAACAACATTTTATTACAATACACTACAGACAGTCTGATTGTGGATATGTCGTTCGCTTGCCGCTTAAATCTTCGCCAAGTCAACTGGGTGATTCGCTACGAGCTGCACAATACGCTTTACTACGTCTTCGCAAACAATTGGAGGATGATCCAGTCTACAAGAAGTTGTACTTCGACTTTTTGGAAGAATATGAAGACTTGGGACACATGAGACGAGTAAAATTAAAGGATTTACCACCGAACAGATACCTGTTGCCTCATCATGGGGTTCTAAAAGAACAGAGCACTACCACCAAGCTCAGGGTGGTATTTAATGGGTCCTGAAAAACAACATTTGGCGTATCAGTCAACGAGATACTTCATGTGGGCCCCAAGATCCAAGTTGACATCAGTGACGTACTTATTCGCATCCGCTGCCATCGCTATCTATTTGCTACCGACGTAACTAAATTGTTTCGTCAGATTGCCAAGGAAGATTATCATCTACAGTGCATACTCTGGTTTGGCGAAGATGACATCCCAACAGTATTTGCACCCGCTACGGTTACTTATGGAACAACATCAGCTCCATATCTCGCTGGGCGAGCACTTTTACAACTCGCTGAAGATGAAGGAAATAAATTTCCAAAAGCTGTTGAACCGTTAACAAATACACGCTATGTTGACGACTTCTATGGATGCGCAGATGAACTCGCTGAGGCAATTCAAGTTGCTCTCGACACAAAAAAAATGTGTGCCGCAGGATGTTTTCCGCTTGCAAAGTGGGAAAGTAATTCAACGCAATTACTCTCTCAAGTCGCTCCAGTGGAAATTCAAGAAGATACACCAAGAGAACTTGGGATACTACAGTAAAAGTGTTCAGGTTAACCTGGAATTCAACACAGTATAAATTCCAGTTTGGCTATTCGCTTCCAGAAGTATCACCAACTACTAAACGCACAATTTTATCTGAAATTGCTCGCTTGTTTGATCCATTGGGGTTTTCGGCACTGATCATCGTGAGAGTCAAGATGTTCATGCAGAAGCTCTGGCTGCAGAACTTCAACTGGGATGCTACGCTATCACCGTTGCTTCTTCAAGAATGGAATTTGTTTCGAGATGAACTACATCAGATCTCGAAGATTCAGATACCTCGCTGGAATCATGTAAAACAAAACGTATCTATCGAATTACATGGATTCTCTGACGCTCCACAACTCGCTATGGCTGCTGTCGTTTATCTAAAAGTTACTGATGCTACTGGAAGCTCCAATATTTCGCTATAAAACATGGATCGCTGTGTTTATATGTCTCGCTACATCTGCTATGCACATAGAAACTGTCACCGATTATTCCACTGACGCTTTCGTCGCAGCATTTCGAAGATTTACTAGTCGGAGAAGCGCTTGCACTACCCTATACTCGGACTGTGGTACAAATTTTGTAGGAGCAGACACCACGCTAAAGAAAGAATTCGCAGCAGGATCGAGACAGCTAAAGGAACTTCAGTATTTACTCGCTACAGATGGCACAGACTGGAAGTTCAACCGGCCAAGCGCTCCCTGTTTTGGAGGCAAATGGGAAGCAGCCGTTAAGTGAATCAAGTTCCATCTCATACGAACTATTGGTGAATCGCTATTGACTTACGACCAACTCGCTACAGTTTTAACACAGATTGAAGTACCTTAAATGCAAGACCGATCGCTCCGCTATCCGAAGATCCTGCAGCTTTAACCGCTCTAACTCCCGGACATTTTCTCATTGGTGAACCGCTAATCGCTAACTTCTGAACTTTTCAGACCAATCCCTAAATCGTGTGTATTACCAGCTCACTCTCCAGATGAAAATCCTGTCGACACCGTCGCCAGCGCTGGGGAGAATGTTCAGCCATAAGCTTAATTAATTTGAAAAGCTTCGTGCACTTTCACTACGTCCGGGAGCTGCCGAACTCGCTACTGACTTCAAGGTCAGAATAGTGCCAGGTCACTCGCTATTTGGGCCCGACATATAGTTTCTCGCTCATGGCTGTGTCAAGTCGGCCTGAGAAACCCGCTACCAGCCGACCAATTAGGAAAAATGGCATTTTACATTTCATATGTATTGCTGTAGGTAATTCCTTATGAGCGATTATTTTAATAAATAAAATGAAACTTATTTGTCATAAAAATTAAAATCAGAATATATTCGATTTCAATAATTTTTTTTTTACTGCATATAGGTCAATTAATTTTTAATATTAACTTTAAAGCTGATGGTTATTTGATAAGCCATAGCTTTATATGAAAATTATTTATTTTTCAAGTACAATTAATTTGTACTCCAAAAAATTTCATGAGATTATAATAAACTCACAATAATCAAAAACCAATTAAAGTTTTCAGAAAAACCGTTGGTACTGTACTTTTAGAAACCTTTGAGTTCGAATTCGACTGAAGATCTTGGTTAACTATTTAAAACACATTGTTAAATAGACATATGGTGTTTTGATTAAGTATTATGTTTGAATTTTTTTGATTATGTAAAGAAAGTGATATTGATTCAGTATTAATAAATTTTATTAAATTTACATGACAATTATTCTTGAAAATCGAAAAAAGTTCCAACGGTCAATTTATTAAACTTAATAGTTTAGAAATACACTGGTCACAGAAATTAAGGGATAGAAAAAAAAAACCGAAATTTTTAGGTGATTTTCAACATGCTGTAACTCAGTGAGAAATGGTCGTATAAGAAAATTGAAAAAAGCAAATTGTAGCCTCAAGTTTCTAGTTTTTAGATCTGGACCTCAAAATTTTTTATCATGTACGGTTCCGGAGTAATCATGAGAAAACCAACGAGAAAAAAATTTTCAAAATTTTTGCTGGTCTTTAAATACCTCTATGGGCGACAATAAATTTTTTTGAATAATCCGATTGTCTGACTTTTCTAGGAAATTTTATGCCCTTTAATTTGGTGGCCTGAAAAAGTCTCTACGACGATTTGGTGCCGAGTTATCATTGATCAAAGCAAAAAAGTTCATTTTGGCTTTGATCATTAATAACTCCGGATGTATTGGTCGTACAGAGAATGGAAGTAGGGTTTTGAAAACTGAAAATCATTCTCTATAAGGCAAAATTAGTGGCATTTGATAGAAAAATTTTTTTTAAAGCGATATTGTTTTGTAAAAAACAGGTCAAAATTCACAAATTTAAGGATATTCGGAAATCTTGCTATAACTTTGGATATAACGGATGAACAAAGGATATCTTCATCTTTTTTTCAACCTCAAAGTGTCCTGAAAAAACCCTGAAAATTTCAAATCGCTGCGATTTTTCTTTATTAGTGCCCCGAAGCTTTAAATTTATTGATTTTGTCAAAAATCACCATAATTGGTAGTTTCTCGGCTTTTGTTCATTTTTTCGATTTGAAAATGTTTTTTTTTTACTGATAATCTTCATTTCTTCGATCAAAAAGATCGATTATCGAAAAAAATTGAAAAAAAAAAATTTTGAAGAAAATTTTTTTTTTGGTTGTATCTGCAATGATTTATCAATGTCAAAAATAATTCCTAAAATTTTTTTTACCGCTGTAACTGCATCTGCTTTAAATGTCAACTTAACAAACATACGCTTTGGGTAACTTTAATGCCGGCGGTAAAAAAAATTTTGGGAATTTTTGTTGACAATGACAAATCATTGCAGATACAACAAAAAAAAAATTTTGAAAACAAAAAAATTTTTTTCGATAATCGATCTTTTTGATCGAAGAAATGAAGATTATCGGTAAAAAAAAAACATTTTCAAATCGAAAAAATGATGAAGATATCCTTTGTTCATCCGTTATATCCAAAGTTATAGCAAGATTTCCGAATATCCTTAAATTTGTGAATTTTGACCTGTTTTTTACAAAACAATATCGCTTAAAAAAAAATTTTTCTATCAAATGCCACTAATTTTGCCTTATAGAGAATGATTTTCAGTTTTCAAAACCCTACTTCTATTCTCTGTACGACCAATACATCCGGAGTTATTAATGATCAAAGCCAAAATGAACTTTTTTGCTTTGATCAATGATAACTCGGCACCAAATCGTCGTAGAGACTTTTTCAGGCCACCAAATTAAAGGGCATAAAATTTCCTAGAAAAGTCAGACAATCGGATTATTCAAAAAAATTTATTGTCGCCCATAGAGGTATTTAAAGACCAGCAAAAATTTTGAAAATTTTTTTCTCGTTGGTTTTCTCATGATTACTCCGGTACCGTACATAATAAAAAATTTTGAGGTCCAGATCTGAAAACTAGAAACTTAAGGCTACAATTTGCTTTTTTCAATTTTCTTCTTACAGCATGTTGAAAATTACCAAAAAATTTCGGATTTTATTTCTATCCCTTAATTCCTGTGACCAGTGTAAATAGATATTGATAAAATTGAATAAGTATTTCATCAGATATTTAAATTGGAGTATCAAAAACCATTCTACAGTTCAAATTTTAAAGGTTAATTGTTTGTAAGTACAGTAGCGTGCAGTCGTGCCACGCAAAGTAATTGAATGCTAGCCCTGTTTAAAAATATTGATTGAAAAGAATTGAGAAGCGGTTGCTCCATGCAAACTGTATATCTATATATACAAAACAAAAAAATTCAAATTATTGAAAAGAATTTGAATTTCATCACTTTTAATTCTTTTCAATCAATATTTTTAAACAGGGAGGATATCGGGGTTAGTAGGGGATATATCTTGCTCAGTCTGACTTTTCATTTCTAAGAAGAATGGTCTCTAAAACTTGATTAAACGATTTCATACTGATGAGGACCTCATGATATGTTATGAAATTATTTTTTCCAAAGCTAATCATTTTAAATTTCACAAATTTTCGTGCGTTTCAATAATTACTTTCTCCAATAGTCAATAGAGTGGAGCACTTGATAAATTAGAAAAAAAATTGGCCGCCTCCTTCTAAAATGACAGTTGGGGCACATTTTTTTGTTTATAAGTGATGTATATATTTCCTCCGTGTAAAATATTTACATTAAACAATAAAAGGTCATGGGACGATAAGAATACTGAATCGGCCCCAGAAAGGTATCGCGCTCATAATTTCAGGAAATATTGGTACTCATAAGATACTTCGATGCTGCAAGTTTCAGGTCTTTATCTATTACCGTTTCTGAATAAATCAAGAAATACTGAAAATCAGTAAAAATTGTTATTATCAGCACCTTGTGAATCGATTGATCTAAATACCGAATATTTTTGGGGCATGATATTTTAATTTTTTACTTTCTGTAAATAAATACATATTCTTTTTTCTATATTTTGAATTATATCATGTTTTTTTATTTTAACTATTTTCAACTTATACCAATAGTTAAAAGCTCTCAATAAAAAACAACGACATCGTTGTATATTTAATGTTCATAAAAACTGTCTAATATATAAATTAGAATATCGTTATCTTAATAGAGGTGCTAATTCTGATTTTAGTTATTTTCTTACTATTATTGAAAGAGGTTTTAGGGCAACAGCATAGCATTCCCTGGGCTGTCACCGTTAATGATTCGAAATAATTTCAAATCATAACCGATGACATAAATTCGGATATTATTTTAGAATTGAAAAGTATTCACAAGGATTAAAAATCTATAATCCTTTCAAATACTTTTTAATCCTAAAATAATATTTTAATTTCTGTCTCAAGTTATATTTGAGGATAATTTGGTTAGAATACAAATTTTTAATGTTTCCGAATACTTTGATATCCTTACATATTATCCGAATTACTATCACCGGTGATGATTCAGAATGATTTCAAATCATAACCGATGACAGTAATTCGGTTATTATTTTGGAATTGAAAAATATTTGAAATAATTACAAATTTTTAATCTTTCCGAATACTTTGAGATCCTTAAATAAAATTCGAATTACTACCACTGGTGTTGATTCAAAATTATTTCAACTCATAACCGGTGAGTAATTTGGATATTATTTGAAGATGTAAAAGTATTCGGAAAGATTAAAAATTTGCAATCCTAACCAAATTGCTCTCAATTATAACTTCTCGTATAAAAAACAATATATGGTTAAAATATGTAAAATAATATATGTTTGCAGCAAAAAAATATACAATATATATACAATAATTGTATATTATAAAAAATCATATAGAGATTTTAGCCGATTTGATATAAAATTATGAAATGTAGCAAATATATGTATACCATATATGTAACTTATGTTTTTTATACTGAGCTTTATATAGGGCATTCCACGCCAAATCGATCACTTTTGACCCTTACCCCTTTCGATTCGGCTGAAAATTTATTTTCCTTATCTACTCCATTAAAATCATTTTTCAGGTAATTTTCAAATTTTTTTACCCAACCCAAAAATAGTTATGAGTTTTTAAAAAATAAGGCTTTTATTTTTTCAAATAGCTATAAGTTCTTCAAAAATTGAATAATTGGAACGTGTTTTTTTTCAAAATTTTTGCCTTTGAATGTACTTTTCAGAAAAAAATACGATGAAATTTAAAGATGATAAACTCTATGAAATTTTCGTCTTTTTTTGAGAAAAACCATTATTTTCTTAAAGTTCGCCATTTTTTATTTGTTTTTTTATTTTCTCAAGGAAAACTTCAATTCATTCTGCGATTTTTTCCTCCAATCTCAGAGTGGCCGGACTTTTATTTCTATTATTTTTCTATCAATTGAAAAAAAATTCTTGTTCAGTTGGGCTTATTTTACGAAACATCCCTCTGAAAATTTTTGAGAATTTATAGACGACTTCCCTGTGGAAAAGGTCTTATAAAATCTCATAAAAAAAATTGGCTATGAGAAAACGATCAGTATTTGTCCGCGAAAAATCTCAAAAATTTTGATACAATTGTTTTCTCATAGACGGTGCATCAAAAAAAATTTTTTCTTAAAATTCTCATATAAATTATCAGAATCTATAAGAAACAGAAGCTATAATATTGTCATTATAAGTATTTATAAGTTTTCGAAAAATGTAAAGTTTATAATTGAGTAGATTTTGGAAATGAATAAGATTGTATGAGACGATTTCTGAAGTAATCATACAAGATTTGATACTGATTAATCAATGTGAGTACAGTAATTTTCCATATAGTAACGAAAAAATTTATGAGATTGATTAATTTATAGTTTCTCTAGTATTGATTAAGGTTTATATGCTAAATTATTGAATTTTTTAGTATGAATTCAAAAAGTTTTCATTATGTGTACTCAAGAATATTTGTATGAGTATTTACGCGGAAAATCCTTAGCAATCTATTCACGAAAAATCTATGAAATTGAGTCAGTTCATTTATTCATCAAAAATTACTCAAGTAAACATTAATATTAAATATTAAAGTCATGATGTATTATGGGATATACTATAGTACAACCCAAGTAGGTACTTATTAGTCTGTCAAATGACAGAAGAGTGCTCGAATAAAATCGTATTGAAATTTGGAATATAACACTTCTGAAATAAATGTCTTACCAGGGACACTACAAATCGTAGGCGCGATCTCGTGGCGAGCACCGAACTACTCCCGCTGCTGCTACCTAGCACCGGTGACTTTCCCCTTCTCCATATCGATCTTTTCTCCCGAGAAATTTTTTCTCTTGGCTTAAGCAACTCTTGTTATTTTGGTCGGGGAATACAAAAATACTTGCGGGAAAAGAATAGGACTTGTTCCGAGAAATTTTATTCTGTTTAACCAAAAAAATGCAATATTGCTACAAAAAAATAATGTATCTTGCACCAAAAAAAAAAAAAAAAAATGGGGCAAGATACATTACTGGGTTTGTAAAAAATCACATAAAAACTTATATTTTCACTCATCTCCGAACAGTTAAAATATTCGAAGTACAAGAAAAAGTGATAATATTAGTATTTTTGGTATAAATTCTTATTAAAAAAATTAAATTAAGCAATTATTTTTGAATGAATCTGATGAAATTAATATTTTATGTGAATGAAAATTATTTATAAAATCTCATAAGTACTCCATAATATTTTATTAATAATAGCCTTCTAACTAAAACTTACAAAAACTCATAAATCACATAGCTTTTAAATTAAAAATAAATCTTCTAAGTTTTTACAAGTTAATTCGATTATAGATTTTCTTACTAATTCTCATAAAATTTTTATGAGAAATAGGTCTGCATTTGTCCATGTGATTCCTGATTCAGTCTCATAAAATTTCGAAGAAATACATGTTGAATATTTTCTTATAAAATATGACAAATATTTTATGATATTCAATAAGATATTATCTCCTAGGATAACTCTTACTGAAACTTATAAATTCTGAAAATTTCGTATAAAAAAATAATCTCATTGAGATTTTGTAAGTATTATAACATCGGAATTCGCCTGATCAATTCTTATTGAAAATACATTAGAATAAACTGTAACAATCTTATAGAAGTGAAAGTACTTATTCAATCTCATAATCGTTGGCGGAATTCGAGTCACAAAATCTCATAAATTAAAAAATCTTACTCATTCTTTTAAAAATCTAGTACGAAAATCATGATAGGAAAACATCAAAAGCTTGGACTCATAGATTCTCATAAAAATTCATATGAGAATTTTTTTAAATCTCACAGATATTTTCGAAGCTCATAGATTCTCATCAAAAATATTCAATATCTTATCAGAATTTATGAGAGCTTTTCCACAGGGTTCAGTGTCCGAATAATTGAGATGAAAAAATTAATTGAAAGTGGTAATCTTCGAAAAAATTTGGATTTTTTTCAAAAAATTGAAAAAAAAATAGAAGATACCTATAAATAATTTTACTGTAATTTTTTTCAAAAACTAAACCTGTAAACAAAGAAAATGAAAAAAAAGATTCCATTTAGTTTATTTTTGACCGAGTCACAGGCTTTTGAAATAGCGATGTTTGTTAGATTTATTTTTCAAAAATATTCTTCGAAAATTTTCAGCCAAATCGAAAGGGGTTGGGGTCAAAAGTGGTCGATTTGGCGTGGAATGCCCCATATACATCTGCATCTACCTTATAATATATTGTATCGATATATTTTCATTTACATTCATTAAATGTAAAATTTATATTTGAAATGAAATACCCTTACGTAAAAAATTAAAGGAACAGAAAAATTTTATTAATTTTTTAGTGATTTTGGGAAGGCTATAACTTGGTGAAAAATAATCGTATCGAGATTTTAAAAAAAGCATTTTATAGCTTGAAATCTCTAGTTTCGGTGCATTTTTATCAAAATTTTTTAAAAGCTTCGGCTATTGCGCTAACATGAGAAATACCACGAGACGAAAAATTTCGAATTTTTTTTTTTGCTGAAGAGCCCACGGACCGTGGGAAAATTCTTTCAACCAAACCAATGCAATGGGTCGTTTAGCAATTTTATTCAGCTTCAATTTTGCTTTTTTTTAACCTCGTAGGACGATTTGTCGCTGAGATATCAGCCGTCACTGAAAAAACAATTTCTTTATATTGAATATATTGATGGAGTTGATGCTTCTTAATAAGGTTTTATTTACATTAAAGATATTTTATTAATAATAAATATTAGGGTGATCCAAAAAATAACAAATTTTTTTTTTTTCTTCCAAACAGGTTAAAAAGTTTCACTTAGATAAAAAAAGACGCCTGTGAAAATTAGAGCTCTTAATATCAACATTAAGAGGTTCCTCATCGCACTTTTCTATTTCCCATAAGAATAACATGGGAAAAATTTTTTTCACGTCTTCTGATTTTTATAAGTAGCTAACAATGCGTCATAGAAATAATTGTCAGGCATATTTTTGTAGGGAATTGAATGCTCTACAAAAAAAGATTTTTATCATTTTTTGAGGAATCTATTTGTTCAAAAGTTATTTGAGGTTGAAGTCGAATTCATATTAAATTTTGAGATTTTCTTACTTTTCCGGCGAAACTATCAGACTTATTACAAAATATCATTTGACCTTTTTTGTAGATAATTTTATTCCCTAAAAGTTATTTTGAATGAAGTTTTTTCGAATTCCGCATTGTTTTCTAGTTATTTTTATATTAGTGTCAAGCTCTTAAAATCGATCAGAAGGCTATTTTTTTATGAGCATGTCATTAAAATAAAAATAACTAGACAACAATGCGGAATTCGAAAAAACTTTATTTAAAATAACTTTTAGGGAATAAAATTGTCTACAAAAAAGGTCTAATGATATTTTTTAATAAGTCTGATAGTTTCGCCGGAAAAGTAAGAAAATCTCAAAATTTAATATGAATTCGACTTCAACCTCAAATAACTTTTGAACAAATAGATTCCTCAAAAAATGATAAGAATCTTTTTTTGTAGAGTATTCAATTCCCTACAAAAATATGCCTGTCAATTATTCCTATAACGCATCGTTAGCTACTTATACAATTCAGAAGACGTAAAAAAA
Organism: Microplitis mediator; assembly: GCF_029852145.1. Taxonomy (NCBI): domain Eukaryota; kingdom Metazoa; phylum Arthropoda; class Insecta; order Hymenoptera; family Braconidae; genus Microplitis; species Microplitis mediator. The sequence continues at coordinate 10,405,120 of NC_079971.1, forward strand.
TTTTTTCCCATGTTATTCTTATGGAAAATAGAAAAGTGCGATGCGGAACCTCTTAATGTTAATATTAAGAGCTCTAATTATCACAGGCGGCTTTTTTAATCTGAATGAAACTTTTGAACCTGTTTCGAAGAAAAAAAAAAAAGTTTGTTATTTTTTGGATCACCCTAATAAATACATATATAGTCATAATTTAAACAGTGACAAAATTTTAGAGTATTTAATACAAATAGATCATATACTTAAGCAATCGATTCTATTCAATTAGATATTATTTTATATTAAATAGATATTCTAGTTACCTTCAATTAGAACTGCGATTCTATTTAAACCAATGTTTTTTAATAATAAGACTACCTGAATTTCCCGCAAATGTGATATCTTAGTAGTTAAGATATCATACTTATTACCAAGATATGCCGAGGGCGTTCACACGCGCTAGCGGAAAATAATGAAATTAAAACAAAAAGAAACTGCCCATCTGTCTAAAAGATCGGTTAAATCAGCATCCATTTTTATCAATCAGTGTCAGTGTGATAATCATTTATAATTGTATATTGTTTTCAGCTAAATAAAAAGTACTAAAAGTGAATCTTAATAATCTATTAAGACCAATAAAACCCCACCTTTTGCAAGAAGAATACGCATTGATTTCAAAAAGAGAATTAGAATGAATAAAATACTAATGTGAAATTGAATAATAATTAAAAAACTATGATTGTTAGTTTCAATTTCACGATATAATTATATTATTTATATTATATTCATTCTTATAGTTATTTCACATTGATTAATGTTTTCATATCATTTAATTAAAATTATAATAATAAAAAATGATAATAAATGTGACAGTTTTATTATTAATTAAAATACATTCAATTTCCTCAAATAGTTTTACGATTAATTAAAAATTTTTTATTTTCAATTTAATCCAATATATTTTCAACGAAACCATTCGAATAATTAATATAAATATAGACTTATCTAATACAAGTACCACATTATTCAATTTGAGAATTCTACTTCTTTATTCAAATATCAATATCTTGACTATTAATATATCTAGAGTTGCGCTAACAGTGAAGGATATTAGTAATTAATAAGTCAGTGCTAGGCTCAAATACTGGTATCTTAACTATTAATATATGGGGCGTTCCATACCAAATCAGCCACTTTTTGAGGTCACCCCCTCCGATATTTTTGAAAAATTTATATGTTTTTGAGGCTGATAAAAAACGCTCTCATGAATTTTTTCAAAATTTTTTGACTACTCGTTTCTGAGTAGTTTTTTCAAAATCTTCGTTTTTAAATGTTCTTTCAAGAAAAAAATACGTTTTTATTCTTAATCAATTCCTTCATTGTTTATTTTGAGTTTTAAGGAAAAAAAAACGTTTTTTCGAAATGAATGCCCCCTTTGATTTTTTTGAAAAAATTCTCAAAAAAACTTGGATGAATTTAGAAAATTTTAAGACCAATCCGATCGTGGGCAAACAATTCGTTCTATTTTTTTTTTCTTATTTGGAAAATTTTTTTTTCCTTAAATATTATTTTTCGACTTCATTTGACTAATAAACATTCTCAGATCTGTCTATTCAGCTGCTATGATTTTTTTAAAAATACTGTGCCGTTCGGAGTATACTATTTTTTGAAGTTTTTCTCCTCATTCAGTAAATGAATTTTGAAAATCAACTAAGAACTACTTATGAGTTATCTTTATAACCTAGGAGAGGTGGCACCCCGAGTCAAACAAAAAATTCGGATTTAAGTCTCAAAGTTCTCAATGAGGTTTTTGAAGATTAATTTAGAAATTTAAGATTGACAACAGTATAGAAAGTTATTTTAGTTTAGTCCTTCGTTTATACAGTGAAGTTTTTCTCAATTCATCTATAAATTGTCTTATTGAGAAGGTTATTTGCATGTTTGCATGTTTAGGTTTCCACTATATTTAAATGGTGTTTTACCGTACGATGGACGGTGTGGCTCAATAAGTTATAGATCATATTGGACGGAATATAGTATAGTGCCAGATAGCTCAACTGGTAGAGCACTCAGCGCAATACCGAATTGGTCTGGGTTCGATTCCCAGTTCGGGCTATCTATATTTTTCTCAATTTATCTATAAATTGTCTTATTGAGAAGGTTATTTGCATGTTTGCATGTTTAGGTTTCCACTATATCTAAATTGAGAAAAAATGTTCCACAAAAAAAATTTCGAAAAATGACAACTTTGTCAAATTTCGAATTCTTGAAATTCTTCAAAAATGACGATCGGCATTAAATTTTTGGCTCAATTTTTTTTTGTATAACACCTCGTACGTATTTTAAAAGATCCTGAAATTTTTAGAACTGTGTTTTTTGTTTTTGCAAAAATATGAACTTTTGAATCTTATTAAATAAAAAATTTTTTTTTTCTTAATTTTTTTGTTAAGTAAAGTAAACAATCACGTAATTTTGTATATTTCAGCAGTACAAAAGCCGTGGGACGATAAGTATACCGAATCGGCCCCAGATAGGGATCGGGCTCATTTTTTCAGGGAATGTTTGTACCCATGAGATACTTCGATGCTGCGAGTTTCAGGTCTTTATCTATAACCACTTCGGAGTAAATCGAAAAATACTGAAAATTAGAAAAAATTGATGTTCTCAGAGCGTACTTATTTGATTGATCTGAAAATTGGATATGTTTTGGGGGTTGATAATAGCAATCTGGAAAAAAATAAGAGCTATTTCGGCTCACAAAAACCTAAAAAAAAACGAGTTTATATTTTTAATTTCAATTTTTAAGCATCTTACCATTACGACACAGTTATGAAAATATTTTTTTTGAATTCCTCACCCAATTTCCTATGAATCTTTGACCTTTCGAAATTTTAAAAAATGGTACTACATATTGAAAAAAAATAAAAACCATTTTTTGCTCAAAAATCGGGTTTTTCTAATAATTTTACTCTTGAACTGATAAAATACAAAACTTACTCGTTTACTAAGGTAGAGAAAACCATAAAAGAAATAAAATATCCTTACATTATTAAAATAATTTTTTTATTTATTAATTTCAACGCTGATATTTCATCCATAAACAATTAAAACTGCAATTAAATATATTAATCTACTACAAATGATAAATAAAATTGTTCTCCTAATTTGTGACTAGTCATCGTCGCTATCTTCATCAATCACAGGAGTAATATTATCTTTATTAAATAAAGTGTTGAGCATTGCTGCTGGTCTGGGGATTTTAGCCAAATATCGCCCGTATGCTAAATAGAAAATAATTGCAGCAACGTGCGAACAACAACCGATTGTCCTCAATCCATTAGCGCATTCACAGCAATATCTTGATATTCCACTCCATCCAATAGTATCAGGTTTATATTCAATGAAACATCTGTACACTTTTCTATTAATATGACGAGATTGCACTTGAGCCTTTAAAATATTGGTTTTATCTCTGACAAACTGGATAGTCATATTATCAGATTCGTCAATCGTCTCTGCTAGATATGGTACTGCTTGTTTATATTAATAAGAACCGGTAAAGAAAAGTTTCAGGTCTTTCTCTGTCATTTCTGGAAAGTCGATCAAATCAGAGGACAAAATCGTTTCGAAAGGAAGTTTTTTTCGCTGCCAACCATTTTTATCGACTTCATCAGCAAGTGTATTATTAGTGTAATTTCGAGTTTTAATCATTTCAACAATTTCGTCTGAGTACTCTTCATCAGAAATAAGACGTTTGTTGTACTTATTGTGAAGAAATGATGCGATTCTATAAAAATTACTGACTCTGGGTAACATTTTATTGTCGAATTTTAGGTCTAGTAGACGATATTTTTGTTTCAGCATTCCGTGTACTGCTTCAACTACCCAACGTATCTTGATGAATTAGATTCAGAAGTTGTTAACCGATTTCTTTTGCCTTTCAATGCTGGCATTAACACTTCATAACCTTTTTCTTCTAAGTGCGCCTGAACATCTCGAAACCCTCTATCAACAACAAAAACATCACCAGGTTCCAACAAATTGCTAATACCATCAGCAGTATCGATAATTTCTTTCATTATACTAGCATCATTTACATTGGCATGATAGGGCCCTAACATATCTACTATATATCCATTGGTAGTACAAATAGTAAATGGCTTACATAACGGTACTTTCTTCTGTCCAGAAAAAGACTTTCTCTGATAAGCGTTATTAGAGCTCTTTTGATGCCGAGCAAACGTTCCATCGCAAATCAAGAAAAGCTTATCACTACGATCAGCAAACAAACTTTTCAAAAGTGGTGATGAATGATTTTCAATGAGGTTTTTTCGAGACATAGATCGAAAACCAAAGTACTGAGGTAATATATCTTTCTCAAATGATTGGATCACTTGGTCACAATATTTTGAAACCAGCATCTCATTTTCCAATTGTAAGGTCGCTGATATCAACCTGTTAGAGTTACCGGTACGTAACTTAAATAAGAATACAATGAGAGCTTGAATAACTGAACGGGAATCTGTATTCCTCATAGTTGTCAATAAGTCTCGCAATTCGAGTATGTTTTCACGTTGTAATCCAGTAAATATAAAAAGTTGCTCATCACCCGAGTCGAAAATTCCACCCTCATTTCAACCGCCTAAATCTCACAACTAGTGAGGTTTAGGCGGTTGAAATGAAGTTTCAATCTGAACTCATCAAATGTAATTTTCAACCTCATTACAACTTCCATGCTACATTTATTTCCCTTTCTGCAGGTAGGAGGTTGAATTGAGGTTGAAATATAATCTCAATTCAACATCTTTAACCTCAAGGTCGAGATGGCTTTGAGGTTGAAATGAGGTTATTTCAACCTCATTTCGACTTTATAAACCTCTATCACAAATATCAATTGACCTTTAGCTTGCTCTTCATAATAGGTACGATTAATTAATTTATTGATAATGATTAACTTGGCTGTTTTTACAGATGAATAAAAAATATCAGTTTATATTTTAACGAAAATTAATTAAACTAATATATTTGTAAGAAAATAAACCGATATTTATTATTTATCTGTGAAAAACAGTAAAGTTTATCACTATCAATAAATTAATTAATCGTACCTATTATGAAGAGCAAGCTAAAGGTCATTTGATATTTGTGATAGATATTCAAAAATCCAATCTTACCATATTATCGAGTTATGGGATATAAAAATTATAGGAAATAATTGAATAATTAAAAATGACATTCCCGAAAAAATCTTCACTTGTTTATTTTTATTAATTCAATATTATCTGATGCTAAAACATAAAAATTAGTACAGTAACGAATTACATCAAATAGTTGAAAAAAAGCCTGTATACACACATAAATAATAATAATTATAATTTCTTAAGTACGATCAATTGTTATTGGTATTATTATTATTTTTATTATTATTATTATTATTATTGTTATTATTATTATAATTATTATAATTATTGGTATTACTTTCAATATTACTAGTTTTATTATTATCCAAATTAGTTGATCGGCTCAATGATCCAATGATTAAAGGTGATTCTGCAATCACTCGAGCAACTGTCTAAGTTGAATTTTTCAACGATGCTTATTTTATTTTTTTTTTTGTAGCATTAGTCTTCTGGTATTTAATAATATCATTCGTAAAATTTTTTGATCCAAAATCTCTAATGTTTCCATTGGTGTCAATCAACATTCAAAAGATTTTTTTGATCACCTGAAGAATTAATAATACCATTAATAATCATGAGCGTGAAAGTAGATGATTATTGAATTAGCAGACAACTAATTTTTGAAACTTTTTGGATATATTTTTTAATCAAATAGTTTAGAAAAAAATCTAAAAAATTTCATAGGAAAAGTTTTTGAAATTTTACATGTGCAAAATAAAAAAAAAATTTTTATATTATTATTTTCATAACATGTAAATTCCCTGATTAAACAAAACGACTCACTCAACATTGAATGTATATAGTAGTAGAATTGAATCGTTTTGAATTGTATTTAATCGTTTCCAATCATTTTGAATCGTTCCCTTCAATCAGGATTGTTTTTTATACATTATGAAAATAAAATTATTTTTATAAACATTTTTTGCAATAAAATTAAAATATCTCATATTTAGTATCTACCTCATTAATAAAATATTGTTAGTTATAGCAAAAATATTTATTCATCACAATAATCAAAGCAAATGTATCATCTTCATCGATGTTTAAAATATACCTCAAATAAAAATAATAGAATTAACTTTGCAAAAAGTCATTTGCTATACCCTGGTGATTTTAGCGCCACGGTGACCTTACAGCAAAAACACCGTTAAAACACCGTGGAACGACTGTGAAAACGTGGTTGTAATGCAGTGAAATCACGGTACTTTTTGTGCAGTCACGCCACTGTAATCCGACCGCGTTTCCATTGCACTTAAAGAGTGTTTCCACGGTGTTTCGATCGTAAGGTCACAGTAATCTCACGGTGGTTTTACGGTGAAAACACCGTAAAACTACGGTGCGCTCCACAGTGGTTTTCAGCGATATCCACGGTGAGTTTACAATGGTTTTCCGATGGCTTGACAGTTTTTTAACCGTGAATTCACCGTAATTCCACAGTGAGTTTATCGTTCCATGGTGTGTCTATAAATTTTATAGCGAAAAAAAAAAAAAAATTAACGCCGGTTCGGCGGATCGATCCCAGCGCCTTCGCATTCAAAGTCTGATCTACTATCCACTGTGCCAAATCACACACTTGAGTGTAGGGATTGATTGTATTTATATAAGCACAAATGAACTTTAGAAAATTAAAGATATCTAATAAGTGATTGATTTTCTGATTTGTATTACATTCAATTATATAATTGTTTATAGGGTAACAAGACCAATACCGGTACACCCACTAGTAGCGGGGCAATAAATACTTTTATTGGTAAATTATGTAAATGAGAAGTCAAAATTTTTCAATCTTAACCATACAATATTTTAAATTTGAAATCTAATTTTTTTATAACTAAATTCATTATTCAAACATCGAAATGTCCTTAACTATCTCACTAATGATCTTATTAGCTTATTTTCAAAAATTTTAAAAAAGTTTGCGTACTTTACAACATTTATGAATGCGGTAAATTGAAAAATTTCATAGACTTTATAAGATTTATGAATCATTGTAAAATCATTTTATTCGAATAATGCTACATTATTTAGTCGTATCTAAAGTATATTACAAAATATAATGATTCACAAACCTGCGCGGCATATTTACTCAGAAATCGCTATTAAATAGAATTTGTTAGAACTCAATTATATAAAATTTTGCATTATTGAATAAAAACAAAATTCACTTTGGTACTAGAAAAATTTTTTGACGCAATAACATTTTATTTTCGCCTAAAAAAATTTTTTCTTCAATTCAGAAAATTCTTTCTCGCCACAAAAAAATTTTTGTTTTCAATTCATTATGCTTAAATTTTATTAGGGCAAGTCAAAATTTTCTTAGGGTGAGTGCAACTTTTTGGCTCCAAGAAATTCCTTTTTTCTGTGTACTCATATTGATAAGATAACTTAAAATGATAAGCTTTGTTCATTTTAATAATTTAACAATACACTTTAGAAAAGATAATTATCAAAAATACTGAGAAAATAAGAAAATATGATTGACAGAGATTTGGAAACTATAAGAAAAAAATATATCAATGGTGAAGAAACAATGAAATCATCGTGAAAACAACGAGGAAATATCAAACTACCACAGAGAAAACGCTGAAAAATCCACGCGAAAATACTGTGAGGCCATCGTGGGACCACCGTGAGCCCACCGTGGAAATTACTGCCAACCACTGTGAAACCACTATAAAAACACTGGAAATTCACCGTCAGAACACTGTGAACTCGCTTTCGAAACACCTTTAAACCACCGTAAAAACACAGTGTGGACTCGGTCGGTACATAGTAGCGTAACTGCACAGAAACCACCGTAAATTCACCGTCGAATCTCCGCCGCTTCACTGTCAAAACACGGAAGACGTGTTTTCACGGTAAAAACACCGTAATTCGACCGTGTTTTCACCGTCGCGGTGAAACCGCTAGGGTATAGATATATATAAAATATTAACGGTGAATTTTAAATGCTTTTTTCAAATTAAAAACATATACTCTGATTAGCTATTAGTAACTTCAAATCAAAAGATCGAGAATATTTGAGAGTACAATACTTGATTCTAACCTCAAAAATTTAAATTTATTGCAAACATAATTTTTATTTTTTATATATTTGATAATACTAATTTCTTAGACAGTATATTGTGAAATTAATAAATTACTTACAGTTTAAGGTTAAAACTCGGATTCTCCTTTTAATACTGATATTTTTTTCTCATTTTTAAATTGTAAGCAGCGTCCACTTTTTGTTTCGTTTTAGGTAACCTCGAGGTAAAAATAATTTTTGTCTCTTCATAATCAATTCACCAATTAACGCAAAGGGAGGAGTTGTTTTGGATATTTTTCACAATATTATTTTTATTAATTACGAATCAGTAGCAATTAAAAAATATTCATTAGGCGTCACTTTCAACCATATTTTATTTTACGTCTTTATGTCGTAAACACCGGAAACCAATGCGCCACATGTGGCGACTTGGGGCACTAATTTCTTCGCCTTTACCTATATATACATTATCGTATGAAACCTATTAGTTTCAATAATAATAATACTGATAATAATAACAATACAAATTATTGTAGTGAGGTTATTCAGATTGAAATGATGTTGAGACATGTATAAAAAATAAAACAAGATTAAGATATGATGAGGTCATAGAGGTTTGTTTGAGGTTGAAAGCAGTTACAGCGGATCTATGAAGTTCTTGAGGTTGGAAAGCGGGTGAGATTCTCAGCTCGGAATTTATAAAAAATAAAACAAGATTAAAATGACAAGGTTATAGAAGTTCAATTGAGGTTCAATAAAGTTATTAAGGTTGAAATTAGGTTCATTATTTGACTCAGGCAAGTTATACAGGTTCATTTGAGGTTTCAACGCGGTTATGGAGGTTCAGTTAATGTTCTGTGAAGTTTTTGAGGTTGAAATGAGGGTGAATTTTTCGACTCGGGCAGTTATTCGAAAATCATCCATTTTATCGAGAAGTGTCGAATCACATTCTACAGCCAAACTTTCCATCATTTTAGACAATTCTGAAGATCTTAAGTTACTCCAATTAGAATAAACTTTCAAGTGGTTCAAATTCTCCGTATAAAAGCGTTTTTTATGAGATGATCGCTGCAGCATCGATTCCCATTCGGAATAAAAATTTTTTTCTTTATAATGCATTGCATACGGGCATCTTGAGGAACAACGACTAGATTTTGATTTGAGACAGAACATACACAACAATATCTATGAGTCGCAACAGTTCTCTTCATTTGAACTTCTATACATTCTTCTATTTCATCATCACAGGCAACATCTAAATGAATAGATGGATCATCAGTACTTGATTGAGATAAAGTCATCGTTGATAAACTCGATTCTGTTCTTTCTAAAAGATCACTCCTATCAGAAGGTAGTTCATCTTCCAACGATAATTTCTGATTCTCATCTTCAAGTTTGGTTTTTTTATATTTTTTTACGCGACAATTCAAACAAAGAATATCACCAACTACAATCGGACACTCAAGAACAGTTGAAAACTCTTCAGCTTCTTCGTCAGATTTTATATGTTTTGGAGTACCCGGCATTTTTTTCAGGTACTTCGAACAAATACAACACTTTGGATTATTAGCTTCAGGGGTCGACATATTTTCACTTAAATAGTTATTTAAACAATTAAAAATAATTACTAAATATAGATAATAGTACAGCCAATCCTTTGGAATGTCAACACTCAGTGATTTTTAGGTTATCTACAGATCTAGTGACTTTTCACAAAAAAAAAAGGCCATTCGGCAGCCGAAATGGAAGGTAGATTTTCCAATTAATCTATATAAAAAGTTTCATACATACATATCTTGTGATACATGTTAGTGTATAATAGCCATGATATGAAATTAGGCTCGTTTTCTAAGAGTGAGAGTAAAAAAAGACAACGACTATTTTCGATAGAGAACTTCAGATAGTTGATTGACAAAACATTATATAGGTAATGTACTAAACTAACCTTCACGTAAACAAAGTATAGAAATTTTAATTAGTATGAGATCATAATTGTAATTACTATTACGATGGCAAGATCAGTTATAATTATCGGACGTACAGGTACGATTGAAACAGCATAAATAATAAAAAAAATACTTTTAAAATATAAAATAGCAGTGAAATTTACAGGTTATTTTCTTCACACTATAATACAACTGACAAAATTGTATTATAATGGGAAATGCATAAGTTATGTGAAATGAAAACCATATTTTCAACATTTTTTGATTCCATTAAAATTTTTAAGGCTATCAAATTATTGGAAGAAATGGTCAAAACATTAAGTTTAAGGTCTTTAATTAAAGCTTATTAGACAAGCTTTCAAATACTTTTTACTGGAATTGTCTATCAGTTTTAGTTTTAATGTTATATGAACTTCAACAGTGAATAAAAACTGATTTTTTCGAAAATTCGTGGAAATTTCAAACAGCCATAACTTCACAACTATTCGAACGATTCAGCCCATCTTTGAACTTGATCAAGATAATCGCCTATAGAATAAGTGTGGAAAATTTCATTAAGATCCGATAAGAACTGTAGGTGCTATCGTAATGACAAGACCAGTTATAATCATACGTCGTAGAGGTACATTTGATACATCATAAGTAATAAAAGAAATACTTTTAAAATATAAAATAGCTGTGAAATTTACAGGTTATTTTGTGCACAATAAAATACAACTGACGAAATTTGATTATAATGGGAAATGCATAAATGATGTTGAATGAAAACCATATTTTCAACATTTTTTGATTCCATTAAAATTTTCAAGGCTATCAAATTATTTGAAGAAATGGTCAAAACATCAAGTTTAAGGTCACAAATTAAAGCTTATTAGACAAGCTTTCAAATACTTTTTACGGAAATTATCTATGAGTTTTAGTTTTAAAGTTATATGAACTCAAAAGTGGATAAAATTTTTTTTTTTTGAAAAATCGTGGGAGTTTGAAACAGCCATATCTTCTAAACTAATCGAACGATTTAGCCCATCTTCGAACTTAACCGTGGTAATCGCCCATAGAATAAGTGTAAAAAATTTCATTAGGATCCGATAAGGATTCTAGGCGCAATCGTGTTCTCAAAACTTGGTTCTATTACATATATATATATATATATATATATATATATATATATATATATATATATATATATATATATATATATACATACATACATAAATTTTTCAACGAATGGTATTTTCGAACTCTACTCAACTAATTATGGTAGGTTGTGACAATATTCCTTGAAAAATCGACCATGAGGACAAATACAATACCTAGATTTTTAAAAAAATCTACCTAAAAACAGTGTTACCAATTTCGAATGACAGTGCCATTTTGTGGTTGTTAAATTCATTGAATATTGGGCGGGAACGTTTAAGTTCTCTGAAACAACGTTGATTTACATAAACAATAGTAATGAATACTGATTTACTCATTACAGTTACTGATAGAGTTTTTAATAATAGTTAAGTACATTGAATGAAATTATTTTAATAATGTAAGGATATTTTATTTCTTTTATGGTTTTCTCTACCTTAGTAAACGAGTAAGTTTTGTATTTTATCAGTTCAAGAGTAAAATTATTAGAAAAACCCGATTTTTGAGCAAAAAATGGTTTTTATTTTTTTTCAATATGTAGTACCATTTTTAAAAATTTCGAAAGGCCATAGATTCATAGGAAATTGGATGAGGAATTCAAAAAAAATATTTTCATAACTGTGTCGTAATGGTAAGATGCTTAAAAATTGAAATTAAAAATATAAACTCGTTTTTTTTTAGGTTTTTGTAAGCCGAAATAGCTCTTATTTTTTTCCAGATTGCTATTATCAACCCCCAAAACATATCCAATTTTCAGATCAATCAAATAAGTACGCTCTGAGAACATCAATTTTTTCTAATTTTCAGTATTTTTCGATTTACTCCGAAGTGGTTATAGATAAAGACCTGAAACTCGCAGCATCGAAGTATCTCATGGGTACAAAAATTTCCTGAAAAAATGAACCCGATCCCTATCTGGGGCCGATTCGGTATACTTATCGTCCCACGGCCTTTCACTCATTGTTGTTACGTCAAAATAACACATATTAAGAGTAGCGCTCCTGTTTAGCCTTCGCCGAGCGAAATAACTGGGACGGAGCTATAAGGATGACTGTTTATTAAAAATAAAATTAAAAAATAAATTTACTTACGGTTCATTGTCTAAGAGATAATTAAAATTATTAAAAATTAAGTTAAATAAAATTTAATTAATTTAGTAAAATAATAAAAGCAAAATTAAAACAACTTCCAAATTTATTTAAATCATAACAATTATTTAAAAATTATTACAAAACAAAATTAAAATTGAATTAGACAATTAAATGCGGTTTACAATTTTTAACGCTTTATAAAATGATTTAGCTCTCGATTTCACTTGTTATACAATTTATTTAACAATCAATTTATTATTTAAATTTATTATTAATTATTTATTTAATTAAATTGTTACCTTGATTTATTTGATTATTAATATTATTATCAACAATTATTTATTTGATTTGTTATTTATTATTCTTCCTTCTCAACCCTTGATAATTGATGTAATTTTATCAATATTGAATTTTATTTATTAAATGAATTATATTTAAATAATTCAAATTAGATTTGATAATCGATGGAATGTTTATCAAAATTATTTATTAATTAAATGAATTACTACTTTTGAATAATTCAACAATTATTTTAAAAAAACTTCTGAATTATATTTTAATAATTCAGTTTATAAACAATTAAATCACCATTACTAATGATTTAATAAAATTAAGGACTTTGCCTTTAAATAAGTAAAATTTCGTCAATGACGAATGAGCTCACTTAGGAAACTGAAATCTTTTTCGATTTCCAGAAGAGCTGTTACCAGGTAGTAACATCTCTTCCTATAATTATTTAATTATACCAATTATTTCATTGGTCATAATTGAATCAATATTTTATTATAATTATTATTTATATATATATTTTTCATGACTTCCAATGCAGTTAGCAACATACGCATAAAGCATTGGAGTCGAATTCATAAATCAATATTTATTGATTCTTACTTTTTCCTTTATTGCAATATATTCTTTTATTATTTAAACATTTATAATTCATTTCATTTTTAATTATTAATAACTTGTTTATTAATAATTATTATTTAATTATATTTTATTCTAACATTTCAAAATTTCATTTCATATTCATTTATTATATCATTTCTTTATTAATAAACATATCATTAATAATTAATTTTATTTCTTTTTCTTTTAACAACAAATATCTTTATCTCTTAAAGATATTTCAAAATTCATTTCATATTATTTATAATGATGATTTCATAATTTTCATTTCATATTTATTTAATTATTTTCATTATTTATTCATTCATATAATTTCATTTTTATTTTATTATTTCTTTTCATTATTTCATATTTCACATTCATAAATTTTTATCATTTCATTATTTCATTATTTCTTTACTTATTTATTTATTTATAAATTTCTATTTTTATTATTAATTATAAAATATAATAATTTGAATTTATATTCAAATTTTATAAAAATTTTTTTTTTATCATTTGATATTTTATTATCATATTTATTTATATTTATTAAACAACAATATTTCATAATAAATAATTTGAATTTAAATTCAAATTTAAAAATCATCAGCCGTAATAATGGCTGGAAATCATTTGCTAATTAATTAATTTATACATAGCCAGATGGCATAGCATGTACGATTTTTAATAAATTGATTGACAGCAAGAATACGACGTCGTGACGTCACATTGTCATAATATTGTGGAAAAGACCATTATTGACGGTTATATTCTTATTTATTTGATATCTATCAACTGTGTTTTTTGTTTTTTTAAAAAATATGAATTTTCGAACTCTATTAAATAAATTTTTTTTTGTTTTATTTTTAGTCAAGTCAAGTTAAGAAATCAATCAATTTTTTGAATTTAAGCAGTAAAAATTCCACTTATTGACACACTCTTTAAATATGAATAAGTGAAATGAGTGTGAATATTCACTGATTAGATTAAATTAGATTAGATAGCAGTTTATTGTTCATATGGTTGAACAAAATAGTATAAAAGTTAGCAGCAAATAAAAATTATCAAAAAATATATAGCAGTTAATACAGTATGCATATAATATAAGTTTACAAAGAATTTGTTAAGAACATCACTTAGTGAATTCGATTTTCAAATTTAGATTTAGATTTAGCAAGTTTATCACAAGCTATCAACCTGTTTCCTGCTGTAGAAGCTAGTCTTGGAGAGCAGATTTGAATGCCGATGTACTCTGAATAAGTCTTAGAGAGTCAGGAAGATCGTTCCAAAGATAAGGTCCAGCAATGGAAAAAGCAGCTCTGTAGTCATCAGTTCTATGATTGGGCACAACAAGAGTAGATGCTGAATATTGGCTACGCAGCGGTCTGGCAGGAACATGAGCAAGCAGCAGATCAGTCAAATATGGTGGGCGACGGTATAAATATGCATTCCTGACCTTGAACCTTGTGGAACACCAATATTGGTACGAGTCCAGTCAGTAAGTTCACCACCAGCGTGCTTTACAGCTTGCTCTCGACCAGAGACATAGGAAATAATCCAGCAGGTGGCAGACGACGAAAATCCAATTGTTATGAGCTTGCGTATTAGTAGTGTAGGATCAACTGTGTCAAAGGCCTTGGAAAAATCAAAGCGTAACAGGATGATTTAGGATTCTGAGTGCCAACCAAACCACTTTTTGAAATTAGTGGTTTGGTTTGCACTTGGAATGAGTGAATATTCACTTATTTGCACTAATTCATGTTTAGAGAGTAATAATGTGAAAAAAGACCATTCTTGATGGTTATATTCTAATTTATTTGATTTCTATAGATAGTTTTTTTCAGCGACTATTTTTTTTTATTCGCTTCCACCCCGAAATTTTGTTGAAAATACCCCCAAAAAAATTCCCTGAGAGTTTGAGCCCGTAAAATTAATATTAAGTACTTTCTCAGAGCAGGTGAAGATTTCCCATTTAAAATACACGTAAACTTGGGTTTTTATTTTTTAAACTTCTATAACTCCGCGGCATTTTATGATATCATCTCGCCCAAAGCCGGGATTTTCTCATATTTAAATGCTCTATAAAAGTGCCCGTTGTCGCGAAGTCGTAACCGATACGGGTAGTACGGACCGCTAAACCGAATTTTTTCATAGAATCCTTGTTTTTTCTCTCAACAACAAGACCTACAGAAAAAATGAAGCCTAAAAACAAGAATCCTATGAAAAAAATTCAGTTTAGCGGTCCGTACTATCCCACCCGTATGAGTTTTGACTTCGCGACATGGGCACTTTTTTTATGAGAAATTTTTATGAGAAAACGGTCTGCATTTGTCCATGTGATTCCTGATTCAGTCTCATAAAATTTCGAAGAAATACATGTTAAATATTTTCTCATAAAATATGACAAATATTTATGATATTCAATAAGATATTATCTCCTAGGATAACTTATTAAAACTTATAAATTCTAAAAATTTCGTATAAAAAAATAATCTTAACGAAATTTAGTAAGTATTATAACATCAGAATTCGCCTGATCAATTCTTATTGAAAATACATTAGAATAAACTGTAACAATCTTATAGAAGTGAAAGTACTTATTCAATCTTATAATCGATGGCGGAATTCGATTCACAAAGTCTCATAAATTAAAAAATCTTGATCATTGTAACGGGGTAAATATTTAAAATTACAACTTTAAATCAACCTGATTTCCCGCGGTTGATTAATTACCCATAGTACCCCATATGTGTTACTATTTTATCGACTTGTCGCCGGGCGCGCTAATTTAAGGGGCTCGTCCCCAAGACCCAATTGGCAGGGTGTGGAGTATAGGGTGGGGACAATCGAATCGATTGTAGCGCCTGCAGTGGACGAAATACGCGTTAAATCGCACTTGTCTTGTGAATAGTTAAATGAAAGCAATGTTAAAAAATAAGGACAAGTAGTTGTTGTGTTGTTAATTGCAAAAATACTGACAGAAATAGTAATTGCAAGTTTTATACATTTCCATCCATGATATTCATCTTTGGCTAAAAATTATTACGGGGAATTTTTTAAATTACAAATTTTTAACCCAAAGTATTTTTAATTGTTGAGTTTTAAAATTTAAAATTACGAATAATTTAAATCACTTCAATTTCTTTACTTAATGCAAATTAATAATTTTAACTTTGAAAAAATTATAATTATAATTATTTTAACTCATTTGTTATTATGACTATTATTGTTGTTATTATTATTATTACAAGCTAACCTTATGTCGTTCAAAATAATATTTATTTTGTATTTATTAAAATTTTTTATACTTATTTTTTTCAGTACAATCTACTCTATATTTTTCCACCTTTCAAATGTGGTATCACACATATATTTCGCAATCTTTAAAAATTTTAATTATTTGTTTACAAAAACTTTCCGTATTCTCTCTGTGCTTTTTGAGGATGATTTAATGCGCTCGACAGATGTCGTTTCCGTCGCGCACCTTGCCAATAAAGAAATAAGTTGGAGTGGTGGATTTTCCGATAAGGGCCGAATGATCGCGAACTTAGATTTGATAAGTGAGTGACAAGAGTGAAAACGGACACAGTCGGACGGACCGGCAGAAGACACGGACGAGTGACCACACGTGAACAGCAAGAGAAGTTGGAGGAAAGAACCAAGTCAACGGAAATCGGCAGGAAGGCTGCTATAAAAAGGGACGCCACGATCGCTGGAAAAATTTAAGGAGAGGTAAATAAATTGTCGGCCGGTTGCCACAATTAATTAATTAATTAATTAATAATTAAATAATTCGTGGAAAATTCTCGGCAAGAAGGCCAGAATTCAAATTAAATTTACACGTGGTCCGTCTGATAATTTCTCGGCAGGAGGACCCGAAATTATAAATAATAAATCTAGTCATTAACAAATTATAAATAGTAAATTAATCAATTTATTTAATAAGAAAAATATAAAATATAAAATTTAAAATATTGAAAGTTGAAAGAAAAGTAAAAGTGCTGTGAAAATAGTGATAACGATAAAACTATAATAAATTAAAATTAAAATAAATGGAGTCAGTTCTTGATATAAAATTTGGGTATTAACGTGAAGACTAAAAATTAATTTAGAGAGAGATAGCGTCAGTCGTGTGTAACAGTTTTCGGTGTCAGTAAATTTTTCACTCAATAACCCGATACTCGGAAAACTGAAAGTATATAAAATTGTCGTGTTGATAAAAGTGTCGTTAATTAAATGTAAAAGAAATAAAATTGTAGCGTCAATAAATGTATAAAGTAAAAATTTCGGATATAAATTTAGTCCAGTGGACAATTAAATAAAATTGAGATTAGTTAAAAGTGTGCGTGAAGTAATCGGGAAAATAATACATTGTAAACGCGTGTGTGTGTGTAATACAGTCTTGGGGACTCGAATGTAAAACGTGTGTGTGTGTGAGAAAAAAATTAAGTTTCCTGTGGGAACGTTTTAAAATAATAGATCCAGGGGATCTGGCAAGTTGCCAAATTGTTTTAAATAATTTGATCCAGGGGATCAGGCCGGTGGCCATATTCGTGAAAGTCCAGGGGACTAAATTTTAATTTAATTAAGATCCAGGGGATCAGGCCGGTGGCCATTTTCGTATAAAGTCCAGGGGACTAATTTTATTAAGATCCAGGGGATCAGGCCGGTGGCCATTTCGTTATAAAAGTCCAGGGGACTCGTTCGTGAAATTTATAAAAGTCCGGTGGACAAAATTTTATTTAGTTAGTGTTAAGAATAAAAGTCCGGTGGACAATAGTGTTAAGAATAGTTATAAGCAAAAATAAAAGCCCGGTGGGCGGAATGTTAATTGGTGAATAAAATCTAAAATTATATTGATTTAAATCGTGTCTAAAAATTAATTTAATCCCTCTATCTCCTCACTCTTATACTTTTCAACGACCCTGATTTATAATATTAACATCTCCGGTTCTGGAAGGCCGAGTCTTATCTTCCAGTGGCGCCCTTATTAAGATCAATTAATAAAGGGGCCAAACTTGGCAAGGTTGAGAAATACCCTGTTATATCATTCTTTCAAAAATCTAGCACGGAAATCATGATAGGAAAACATTAAAAGCTTTGACTCATAGATTCTCATAAAAATTCATATGAGAATTTTTTTTAATCTCATAGATATTTTCGATGCTCATAGATTCTTATAAAAAATATTCAATATCTTATCAGAATTTATGAGAGCTTTTCCACACACTGAGAGAAAAATTTACTAATATTTGATAAATTGATTTATCAAATATTCAACTGCATTTATTAAATACTATCTTACACATATCAAATATCGATCTTTCCATCGACTAAATATTAATAAATTGATATTAACATTTGATAGGTCGCTGATCAATATTTAGTAGAAATTTATTAATATTTAATAAACTTTTATCAACTATTGATATGTGAGATTTGTATATAGTATTAATGAGTGTGGTGGCGTTGTACCCTCTAACCTAACATATTGCCTTATACATGCGTTACAACTAACAAATTGTTTTTATGCTTGTTGAAATAATAAAAAAAAAATAAAATAAAGTGTTATAGAAAAATGAATAAAAAATTGGGGCTTGCTAAATTCGACCTAACCTATATTAACTAAACAAACTGCTTACATATCACGATAGTATATAAGATATGTAGAAACGTAAACTATAGATCAGTCTGTATTTATTAATATTTGATAAACCACCGATCAATAATTGATAAACTGTTTATTAATATTTAATAAACTGTATTAATATTTGATAATGACCGACTTGGGAACAATCTAAGTAATCGTTTATCAAATATTGATACATTTTATTAATATTTGATAAATTCTTTTCTCAGTGCAGGGTCAGGATTCGAAATTTGAAAAGAAAAAAATTTTTTTTACATGCATTTTAAATGTGAAAAAATCAAATTGAAATAGTAAGTACTTAGCATCAGAATTAAGAGGTCATATTTGGTGAGAAATTTTTTTTTTAGATGTAGATTGAGATTTTGCTTGAGCACTTAAAAAAAAAAACTTGCGTAAATGAATGACCCTAATATATATATATATATATATATATATATATATATATATATATATATATATATATATATATACATATATATATATATATATATATATATAGGATATAACGCGGTTCGTGGACATGATAGTGTCTACAATTCCAAACGAATTCGAATGAACATACTTTCATATTGAGTAAAAATATAGCTTAAGTTTGAAGATGAACCAAATCGGTTGGTTAGTTCAAAAGTTGTGGGTGCTTGAAGTTTTTTTAATAAAAAAAAAAATCGGTTTTGGTCCATTTCTCTCAAAATAACTTTCGAGTGATAAACGATAGCTTATTTCTGTTAAATTTATCTCAAAGCTCATAAAATAAGCTTTAATTTTTGTTATTTAACTTACCATTTCCAGAATTTTTTCAAACAGATTTATGACTGAAAATTTTAGAATAACTATTTTTACGGTTTTAACTCTTAATATTTCTTGAATCATACGTTGCATGTTAATTTCGTTACCTGCATCTTGTAGCTAATAAAAATAGCTTTAAATCATACTCTTATATGACTTTACCCCTAGTAGAAATAATCAAGCTTTAACTCGATTTCAAACCAGTAACTGGCCAATGATCTCGAGTAAAAACTTGTAATAGGTGCACTTTTTATATTAATTTAGATTGTGGTCTCAATATAATAAGTGTCCCACTCATGTGCAAAACTTCAGGTGTTTTGCGAACCTGTCTGAATGTCTCAGTACCTCAGGACGAGGATAAGCCCCGTACTGGACCACACAGTATTAAAATTAGGAGAGAGAATTCGTATACCTAACTTATCAGGAAGGTTGTGATAAATTAATTTTATATGTCAAATTTAAATATAAAAACAATGGCATTTATTTAGACGAAGCCGCTTTACAGATAATTGATGAAAGATGAACAATAACCAAAATGACTGATGACACTGACTCGACTGAATTAACAAGACTGACTCGACTAATTTAATTAAATAACGACTCCTCAATTAATAAAATATTATTTAACAAATAAATAGTTAACCCGACAATAACCAAAATCAGTTCACTTACTCCAACAATCTCTAACCTTAACCAGTCCTTCCTTCCACCGATCCTTTTCCTCCAAGACCAAAACCATAACCAGTCCTTCCTTCCAAGTCCACCAAACCATTCCAATCCTTTCCAAATCAACCAGGTCCAATCCACAATAAATATTATATAAATACCCGTTTAAATAACTTAATTAACTTAATAAAAGAATAAGCTTCCACGAGCCGTGGGCTTATATGCTCTTGGCTCATTTTGATTATGACTAGCAGCACGTGTAGTAGTAGTAGTAGTAGATAGAAATTGTAGTGGAAACCAAGATGTTGGTGGTAGTCGTAGTAAGGCACGTCCATCCACGGCGGTTTCTGCGAGCCGAGAGACCGATAGCTCGTCGTCTCTGGCCCTCGTACCTCTCCACTCAGGTTGGCTAACCCCTAAAACCAAATGTCGGGACTCGACCGTAGCGACCCTGGCGCTTCAGTGACTATATTTTCTTCAGTTGTTGACAGTTGTTGAAGAAGGAGGGCGGATCTTTTGGCGCGAGTCAAAATTATATTTAAATTGTAATGTAGGAGCATTCCACCTCGTTACTAACTAGAAATCCTGCAACCTACAACGGAGGCGTAAACATTGGTCACACAAATGTTTTATCTATACTAGTGTGTGTATGTGTGTGTGTGTGTGTGTTTGTGTGTGTGTGTGTGTGTGTGTGTGTGTGTGTGTGTGTGTGTGTGTGTGTGTGTGTGTGTGTGTGTGTGTGTGTGTGTGTGTGTGTGTGTGTGTGTGTGTGTGTGTTTATTTCTTTCTGTTTAACCTATATCAAAAGTTATTACAATAAATACTAAGAATCTGTGTAAGTGAGTCAAGATTTGTGTACGTTAATCCGTCAATAATTATTTCATAGATAATTAATTCACATATTAAAAAATGGATGCAATAAAAAAAATATTAATACAATAACCGCCCGAGTAAAAACAGAATTCCGCCGCACTACCGCCGCAACACCGCTGCACGGCTTTTTAAGCGCCGCACCACCGCTGCACTACAGCCGTGACAATTCCGATTATTTTATAAATGCCGCACCACCGCCGTACCACCGCCGTGACAATTAAAGAATTTATCTATTCGCTGCACTACTGCCGCACCACCGCCGTGACGACTAAAGATTTATCTATTCGCTGCACCACCGCCGCGCCACCGCCGTGAAAACTCGAGTAAAAATGAAATTATTATTTTTACGAAAAAATTATAAATTTTTATCGACAGCCGCACCACCGCTGCACCACTACCGCACCATACCGCCGCACCACCGCTGCACCACCGCCGCACCATAGCTGTGATATTTTGTTGTAAATTATTTTTGATTAGTGATATAAAAGTGGTATATTCTTTTCAATCTCATATAGCACAAGTAAACTTAGTAGTCACTGTCAGTAGCGTAGCCCAGTCGTTAAAGCGTCGGTCTTTCGTCCGTAAGGTCCCGGGTTCGAATCCTTCTAAATCGTGTGTGTTTAGTTGATATTTATAGCGTTTTTTCTCTAAATTAAAAATTTCTACTCGGTTAGAAATTAATTTCATCACAAATCTGATTGGTTTCCGCATCATCAAAGAAAAAAAAAAACTACTGAAATTGAGTAAGTCTTTTTTTTTAATTTAGTTGAAATTTCTACACATGGCTATGTATATATTGAAAATTTTAATACACTGGTCACAGAAATTAAGGGATAGAAAAAAAATCCGAAATTTTTAGGTGATTTTCAACATGCTGTAACTCGGTGAAAAATGGTCGTACAAGAAAATTAAAAAAAGCAAATTGTAGCCTCAAGTTTCTAGTTTTCAGATCTGGACCTCAAAATTTTTTATCATGTACGGTTCCGGAGTAATCATGAGAAAACCAACGAAAAAAAAATTTTCAAAATTTTTGCTGGTATTTCAATATCTCTATGGGCGACAATAAATTTTTTTGAATAATGCGACCATATGATTTTTCTAGAAAATTTTATAACCTTTAATTTGGTGGCTTGAAAAAGTCTCTACGATGATTTGGCGCCGAGTTATCATTGATCAAAGCAAAAAAGTCCATTTTGGCTTTGATAATCAATAACTCCGGATGTATTGGTCGTACAGAGAATGGAAGCAGGGTTTTGAAAACTGGAATACATTCTCTATAAGGCAAAATTAGTGGCATTTGATGGAAAAATTTTTTTTAAAGCGATATTGTTTAGTAAAAAACGGGTCAAAATTCACAAATTTAAGGATATTCGGAAATCTTGCTATAACTTTGGATAGAACGGATGAACAAAGGATATCTTCGTCTTTTTTTCAACCTCAAAGTGTCCTGAAAAAACCCTGGAAATTTCAAATCACTGCGATTTTTCTTTCTTAGTGTCTCGAAGCTTTAAATTTATCGATTTTGTCAAAAATCACCATAAATGGTAGTTTCTCGGTTTTTGTTCATTTTTTCGATTTGAAAATGTTTTTTTTTACCGATAATCTTCATTTCTTCATTTAAAAAGATCGATTATCGAAAAAAATTTAAAAAAAAAAAATTTTGAAAAAATTTTTTTTTTGTTGTATTCGCAATGATTTATCATTGTCAAAAAAAATTCCTAAAATTTTTTTTACCGCCGGCATTAGAGTTACCCAAAGCGTATGTTTGTTAAGTTGACATTTAAAGCAGATGCAGTTACAGCGGTAAAAAAAATTTTTGGAATATTCACAAAATTCGCGGGAAAGTGGACAATAGGATGTCAATCAAAATACTAATTGTTAATTAATTGCGACGTTTCGGTCATATATTTGACCTTCATCAGGCATCTAAATTTTTATTTATAAACACATGTTAAAAATTAAAACAGCCAATAAGATATTTACTTGTAAAAACATATTTACCTCAACACGTAGTACATAATAAACATCATATATAATAGACATTTGATCTTATTAATATCTAAATTATATTACAAATTAATATATTTGGTAAAATAATTAATTTTGGAATATAAAAGTAACAAATGAAACATGTGACTTCGAATAATACCCATTGCACACTAACTATGAACTTAATGTTCAAACAATTTATAACTTTCAAAAAACGGATGTCGCTACATACAAATTTAAATCGGTAATTAAGTAATTTATTTATTTAATTTATTACGATTTGAATGTATTTATTTTGTAATTGTTTGTAGCGACACCTATATTAGACAATATTTAAATTTGTATGTAGTGACATCCGTTTTTTGAAAGTTATAAATTGTTTGAACATTAAGTTCATAGTTAGTGTGCAATGGGTATTATTCGAAGTCACATGTTTCATTTGTTACTTTTATATTCCAAAATTAATTATTTTACCAAATATATTAATTTGTAATATAATTTAGATATTAATAAGATCAAATGTCTATTATATATGATGTTTATTATGTACTACGTGTCGAGGTAAATATGTTTTTACAAGTAAATATCTTATTGGCTGTTTTAATTTTTAACATATGTTTATAAATAAAAATTTAGATGCCTGATGAAGGTCAAATATATGACCGAAACGTCGCAATTAATTAACAATTATTATTTTGATTGACATCCTATTGTCCACTTTCCTGCGAATTTTGTGAATATATACAAAGAATGGACACAATGACAGATTATGAATTTTTGGAATTTTTCTTGACAATGATAAATCATTGCAGATACAACAAAAAAAAAAATTTTGAAAAAAAAAAATTTTTGAAAAAAAAAATTTGAAAAAAAAAAAAAAATTTTTTTCAAAATTTTTTTTTTTTCAATTTTTTTCGATAATCGATCTTTTTGATCGAAGAAATGAAGATTATTGGTAAAAAAAACATTTCCAAATCGAAAAAATGAACAAAAACCGAGAAACTACCTTTTATGATGATCTTTGACAAAATCGATAAATTTAAAGCTTCGGGGCACTAAGAAAGAAAAATCGCAGCGATTTGAAATTTCCAGGGTTTTTTTAGAACACTTTGAGGTTGAAAAAAAGACGAAGATATCCTTTATTCATCCGTTCTATCCAAAGTTATAGCAAGATTTCTGAATATCCTTAAATTTGTGAATTTTGACCTGTTTTTTACTAAGCAATATCGCTTTAAAAAAAATTTTTCTATCAAATGCCACTAATTTCACCTTATAGAGAATGTATTCCAGTTTTCAAAACCCTGCTTCCATTCTCTGTGCGACCAATATATCCAGAGTTATTGATTATCAAAGCCAAAATGGACTTTTTTGCTTTGATCAATGATAACTCGGCGCCAAGTCGTCGTAGAGACTTTTTCAGGCCACTAAATTAAAGGTTATAAAATTTCCTAGAAAAGTCATATGGTCGCATTATTCAAAAAAATTTATTGTCGCCCATAGAGATATTGAAAGACCAGCAAAAATTTTGAAAATTTTTATTTCGTTGGTTTTCTTATGATTACTCCGGAACCGTACATGATAAAAAATTTTGAGGTCCAGATCTGAAAACTAGAAACTTAAGGCTACAATTTTATGACAGAGTGTTTAGCTTGCCAAGTCTGGTCGCACCTAAGTATTATAGTCGAATATTAGGGCGCCACTGGAAGATGGACTCGGCCTTCCAGAACCGGATGTTAATGTAATTTTATTAGATGCTCAGGGTCGTTCGTAAATTTTATAATTTTGTGAGAGAGGAGAGGAATGATGAACAGGCTGAAATAAATTTATTTAAACTTTACTTTTAATTTTAATAACCTTAAGCACCTTGCTTATTATTTATTTTTCCTTAATGACAATTAATAATCTTATGACAAACTATGCTTATGACAAACTAAACTTATGACAAACTAAATGCGTCCCCTGGACGTTTCCACACTCCCACACACACGTATTTTAAGCGTCTTCCGGACGTAACACACACACACACTCTCTTTAAAAAACCGTCCACCGGACGTTAAACCTTTAACCCTAATACACTTTGATTAAAAAACCGTCCACCGGACGTTAAACCTTATTTTCCTCAATTTCTACTTAAAAAAACCGTCCACAGGACGTTAACCCGCATTTTCTTAATTAGTGTCCACCGGACATACCTTAAACCTAACTTATAATTTTGTCCACCGGACTTACATCACAAACACAATTTCTTTCAATTAACATTACTTGATTCTACTTAAAACTCTATTTTCTTTTGTACTTTTTATATCATCACAATCTTTTCACCCAAAACTTCATGACTCTAATTCAACTAAAATTCCAATATAAAATTTCCGCATTAACTCATTTCGATTACAATTTATCACTTCCTTAATTTCAATTAACTCACTGATTTTACACGTATTAATTAATTAATTTGTTGTTTAGATTAAGTATTAATTAATTAATTTTTCCTTATAATTTTCCACTACTAATTTTACCAGTAATTTTATACATTAATTTACTTCACAATAAAATAATCCGTTTCTTTCCATTTTACTCAATAACAATATATCACAACTCTAGCGTCCTTTTTTTACGACTTCATTTTATTTAGATATTTTAATTAATTAACTTAAAATTAATTTATAATTAAATCGTGACTAGAATTACGTTATGAATTGACTAGAATTTCGGCCATTAAGTTGGCGTTACTCGGTCTTGAATCTTACTGACGGATTCGAGTAAATTAAAGTTTATTTATGAATTAATTCAGCCACTGGAATAAATTCCGGCCTCAATTAATTTATTGACGTGATCGAATAATTTATTTAGTTAGTTATTTACGCGGGAAAATTATTTTATTCCAGCCAAAGGCCTCGGATAAAATAAATTCAGAGTTATAGACACAATGGCGAATAAGAGCGGCGTGACACAACTTTTGAAAAACACGAGGCGCGTGGTTGTAATGGCCAACGGCCTACAACTTCCAATTTATATACGCGAGGACCAACGGAAAGATATTAATTAAATTAATTATAATTAATTCTGCCATTGGAATATAAATTCCGGCCTTAATTAATTATAATTTTACCTGATGAATTTTACAGCAGCAACCAGATGAGACTCGTAGCTGATGTCCGGCTATTTCTCCAATTGTCGTCCAATTTTCCTTACAGGTGAATCGGCTCTTCTGGTTCTCGATTGTCCGGGTTGTTCTTGCTCCAGATTGTTAAGGTCCTCGTCTTGCCTCGTATAGAATGGTGTAGATGATGCGTCCAATCACTCTAGTTGTTCACTAACTTTCACTTAGGCGTCCATCGCCTTCGGTCGTCCGATTGACTCTCTTTGGGTGTCCAACGAACTCTCTCTATTTTTGGCACAGCACTCCCTTATAACTCTTCGATTCACCCCCGGAAAACTCATCCCTACTAAAATAATTAGCAAAAGAGAGGGGCGGATGTTCGGGTCTCACTGATTAGCGACACCCGGTGACATGTCGAATCACTCAATTTAATAAACCGAGTTATAATTAGGACCCATTATCGACCGTGGACAAATCCAATTTTAGATCTTAATAAATAGCCATTGGAATCTATTTTACCCTGTTACAATTTGTTTTTTTTTTTTAATTTTCTTATACGACCATTTTTCACCGAGTTACAGCATGTTGAAAATCACCTAAAAATTTCGGATTTTTTTTCTATCCCTTAATTTCTGTGACCAGGGTATATGGCCATATATATTTCACTTTTACCGGACAATTAAATTTCTCTCACCATAAACCGGGTAAATTAATTAATTAATCATCAGATATTTTGGCATATAAATGCCAATTTTCTGTGAAATCGGGGTTATGCTTCGGCATTGGTGCGGCGGTGGTTCGGCGGTCGTGCAGCGGCGGTGCGGCGGTGCTGGCAGAATATATTTTTAGCGTGCGGCGGAATAGTCCGCGAAACGGCGGTGGTGCAGCGGTGGTGCAGCGGTGGTTCGGCGGTATGGTGCGGTAGTGGTGCAGCGGTGGTGCGGCGGTCGATAAAAATTTATAATTTTTTCGTAAAAATAATAATTTCATTTACTCGGGCGTATTGCAACCGTGGGCAATCAAAACAAATATTGCAGGTTGACATTTAGATGACCCTTGTAGTTTTAAAGACACTCTGGAAATACTCTGGTAACATTATGCAACCATACCGGCTCCAGAGTATTTCCAGAATGGTTTTGTGCCCTTTTGAGAGTGAACTTAGAATATTTCCAGAGTAAATCCAAAGTGTTTCTAGAATGTTTCCAGAGTGGAATCAGAGTGTATACAGAGTGACACCAGAGTGAAAATATATTCAAACCAGAGGGTATCCAGAGTAAATGAATACTAAAAAAAATAAAAAATGTTACCGAAATTTATTATTTTTTAAATATTTAAGAGCATATATTGAATACAAAAATCACTTCTTTTTATTACCTAAAAAATATTTTATGTTTCTGGATTCTAAAAAAAATCATCCAAAGAAAACAAAAATATTGAACATTATTGTCACAATATAATATAGGACATACTATATTACCATCAATATAGTCATTTTACTCTGTCGGATGACAAATAAGTAGCCGGGCACAGAGTCGTTCTCACGTTCGGAATATATCAGTTCGAAATTATTCGTTACCAGGGACACCTCAAAAAGCTGGATGCTATTTAGCGGCGAGTACCGAACTACTCCTGCCGCTGCTTCCTCGAGTTCAGTGCTCGCCGCTAGATCATGTCCAGCCTTTTGAGGTGTCCCTGGTAACGAATAATTTCGATCTGATACATTCCGAACGTGAGAACGACTCTGTGCACGGCTACTCCTCTGTCATCCGATAGCGTAACAAGTGACTATATTGATGGTAATATAGTATGTCCTATATTATATTGTGACAATAATGTTTAATATTTTTGCTTTCTTTGGATAATTTTTTCTATAATCCAGAAATATAAAATGCCTCCCATGAAAAAACTATATTAAAAATACATAAAAAGTACATAAATATTAAGCCATGTGGTCATGATAGCGCCCACAATTCTGAAGGGATCGGAATAAAACTTGGCACACATAATTTTTGGTTCAATAGCTAAATCAAGTTCAGAAATAAGCCAAATTGATCGATTGGTCTAGAAGGTATAGGCGCTTGAACTTTCCCAACTTATCTATAAATAACTTGAAACCAAAACTTATGGTGCATTATCATTCAAGGA